>NC_090653.1:9760002-10035002 GCF_040937935.1 Hyperolius riggenbachi
ATATTCTAGGGATGGGACGAATCCACAATTTCTTCGAATCCGGATCCGAATCTAAAAAGATTCTCGAATATCTCGAACCTTTCGAATCCCGAATCTAACGAATCCTGCACATAAGAATTGTGCGATCCGTGGTATAGTTGCCCGCAGTATAGGTACCCAGGCATAGGTAGCGAGGTAAAGGTGCCTTCAGTATAGCTAGCTAGGTATGGGTGCCTTCAATATTGGTAGCTTTCAGTATAGGTAGCAAGGTATAGGGGCCTGCAGTATAGGTAGCAGGGTTTATGGGCCTTCAGTATAGGTAGCAGGGTATATGGGCCTTCAGTATAGGTAGCAGGGTATAGGGGCCTTCAGTATAGGTAGCAGGGTATAGGGGCCTTCAGTATAGGTAGCAGGGTATATGTGCCTTCAGTATAGGTAGCAGGGTTTATGGGCCTTCAGTATAGGTAGCAGGGTATATGGGCCTTCAGTATAGGTAGCAAGGTATATGGGCCTTCAGTATAGGTAGCAGGGTATATGGGCCTTCAGTATAGGTAGCAGGGTATATGGGCCTTCAGTATAGGTAGCAGGGTATATGGGCCTTCAGTATAGGTAGCAGGGTATATGGGCCTTCAGTAAAGGTAGCAGGGTATATGGGCCTTCAGTAAAGGTAGCAGGGTATATGGGCCTTCAGTAAAGGTAGCAGGGTATATGGGCCTTCAGTATTGGTAGTTAACTAGGTATAGGGGCCTTCAGTATAGGTAGGTAGGTAGGTAGGTAGGTAGGTAAAGGGACCTTCAGTATAGGTATATAGGGTATAGGGCCTTAAGTATAGGTAGGTATGTAGGTAGGTATAGGGGCCTTTAGGTAGATAGGTATAGGGGCCTTTAGGTAGGTAGGTAAAGGGACCTTCAGTATAGGTAGCAGGGTATAGGGCCTTAAGTATAGGTAGGTATGTAGGTAGGTAGGTAGGTATAGGGGCCTTTAGGTAGGTGGGTAGGTAGGTGTAGGGGCCTTTAGGTAGGTAGGTATAGGGGCCTTTAGGTAGGTAGGTAGGTATAGGGGCCTTTAGGTAGGTGGGTAGGTAGGTGTAGGGGCCTGTAGGTAGGTAGGTATAGGGGCCTTTAGGTAGGTAGGTATAGGGGCCTGTAGGTAGGTAGGTAGGTATAGGGGCCTGTAGGTGGGTAGGTAGGTATAGGGGCCTGTAGGTAGGTAGATGGGTAGGTAGGTATACGGGACTTTAGGTAGGTAGGTAGGTATAGGGGCCTGTAGGTGGTAGGTAGGTATAGGGGCCTGTAGGTAGGTAGATGGGTAGGTAGGTATAGGGGCCTTTAGGTAGGTAGGTATAGGGGTCTGTAGGTAGGTATAGGGGCCTGTAGGTAGGTATAGGGGCCTTCCCCATGCCTCCTCCGCTCACCGCCAACCCCCCTCCCCGGCCTTCTCTGCCTCCCCCCGTGCCTCCTCTGCTCAACGCCAACCCCCCCCCACGGCCCCCTCCGTCCCCCGTGCCTCCTCCGCTCACCCCTGCATGAGTATCTTCTCACCTTTCCATGGAGCGCAGAGTGGCAGACCTCTTCGATACTTCCCTGTTCCCTCTAGTGGCCGGACCAGCTCTTACTGATGACATCATTGTAAGAGCCGGTCACTAGGGGGAACCAGGAAGTCGGCGAGAGGTCTGCCGCTCTGCGCTCCGCTCAGGTGAGTTGATGCTGGCGAACGGAGGAGGCGCGGGGGGGTCGGAGGAGGTCGGGGGAGGACGAGTGCGAGCCGGGGGAGCGGCGGATGCGCGGCGATGCAGCGTCGGGATTCGGCGGATTCGGAAAGTGAAATATGGCGTCGGGATTCGAATCCACGAATCTCGAATATTTCCCAATATTCGAGGGATTCGTGGATTCGCCGGATTCGTCGTCCCACCCCTAGTATATTCCCATTGAAAAATAAACACATCTGGCTGTTTGTGGCTCCGCCCCCTTCCTGAATTTGGACCCTAGTCACCCAGTGACCACCTGTACCAGGTTTGAGGCATCTGCGTTTACCAGTATAAGAGAATGGTAGCAGATGAAATATTCCCTTTGAAAATCAAAAGGTGAATTTTGATTGGCTGTTGTAGGCTCCACCCACCTTCCAAAATCTTAATCTGTCACCCAATGACCAACTGTGCAAAGTTTGAGAACCCTGCCATTAACGGTGTAAGAATGGCTGCAGTTTATATTTTCCCAGTAAAAGTTGTTTTGCTCCGCCCACTTTTTGTAACCTTGACGCACAGTCACTCAATGACCAAGTTTGTGAGCTTTCAGGTTCCTGGCATCAAAAATGTGTGAATGGAAGCAGTTTATCCACCAAGGAAATCTGATTGGCTGTATGTGGCCCCACCCCTTTAGTGAATGTGGACCCCAGTCACCCAATGACCGACTGTAGCAAGTTTGAAGCCTCTACCATTAAAAGTGTAAGAATAGCAGCAGTTTAAATATTCCCCTTGAAAATCAACGGGTGAATTTTGATTGGCTGTTGTAGGCTCCACCCATTTTCTTGAATCTTAATCTCATTCACCCAGTGACCAAGTGTGGCAAGTTTGAGAACCCCGCGATTACCAGTCTAAGAATGGCTGCAGTTTACATTTTCCCATTTAAAATGAACGGCTGAGATTTGATTGGCTGTTTTATGCTCCGCCCACTTTTCCTGGATTTGTAACCTCGGTCACCAAGTGACCAACTGTGCCATGTGTGGGGACTCTGGCTTGATTACTGTGAGAATGGCAGCCTTTTACATTTTTTCCATTGACTTGAATGGGTGGAATCTGATTTGCTGTTTGTAGCTCCGCCCAGGTGTGCAGGGGGGCCGCGAGACCCCCAGAACATATCATCCCAGGTAGTAAGGGATCTGTATACCAAGTTTCGTTCAAATCGGTCAAGCCGTTTTCGCGTGATCGCGGCACATACACACATACATACATACTCACACTTAGGCCTAGTGCACACCAGAGCGTTTCGGCTGCAGTTTGCGATCTGCTTGCGGGTGCGGATCCGCTAGGGTAATGTATTTCAATGGGCTGGTGCACACCAGAGCGGGAGGCGTTTTGCAAAAACGCATACTCCCGGGCTGCTGCAGATTTTGGATTGCGGAGGCGTTTCTGCCTCAATGTTAAGTATAGGAAAACCACAAACCGCTCTGAAAAACGGCACTTCAGAGCGGTTTTCCAGGCGTTTTTTGTTACAGTAGCTGTTCAGTAACAGCTTTACTGTAACAATACATGAAATCTACTACACCAAAACCGCTACACAAAACCGCAAAACGCTAGCTGAAACGCTGCAGAAAAAGAAGAAAAAGCGTTTCAAAATCTGCTAGCATTTTGCGGATCTGCTAGCGGTTTTTGGTGTGCACTAGGCCATACATCCGATTATATATATATATATATATATATATATATATATATATATATATATATATATATATATATATATAATATCTTACTAATATTATAAATGTGAAAGTTTGGATGTTTGTTACTCAATCACGCTGAATGGAATGAATGATTCATGGCTGAACGGATTTGAATGAAATTTGGCGCACACATAGTACATTACCTGGAATAAAGTATAGGATACTTTTTATTCCCATAACAAAAAAGGGGGCGGAGACAAATACACATTTCACTGGAAAAATGTAAACTGCAGCCATTCTTACACTGTTAACCTTCCTAGCGGGAAGCCCGAGCTGAGCTTCGGCTATGCCGTGCAGGAGGATTTCTCAGGCCCTGCTTGGCCAATTTGCATAATTTTTCTTTTTGTACACGCAGCTAGCACTTTGCTAGCTGCGTGTACTGCCCGATCGCCGACGCTCTGCGCCGATTCGCTGCTACCCGCCGCGCCGCACCCCTCCCAGACCCCATGCGCTGAGGGGTGGTTCGGGACTCCCTTTGACGTCACAATGTTGATGACGTCGGTGATGTCATCCCGCCCGTCGCCATGGCGACAGGGAAGCCCTAATGGAAATCCCGTTCAGAACGGGATTTCCGGACGGGCTTGATCGCCGGAGGCAATCGGAGGGGGTGGGGGGATGCCGCTGCAGCGGCTGTCATGTAGCTAGCACTAGGCTACATGATTTAAAAAAAAATAAATTAAAATAGTGCTGCGCTGCCCCCTGGCGGTTTTAATTGACCGCCAGGAGGGTTAACGGCAGGGTTCTCACACTTTGCACAGTTGGCCACTGGGTGACTGGGATTCAATCCAAATTCACCTATTGATTTTCAGGGGGAATATTTACATTGCTGCCATTCTTGCACTGTTGATGGCACAGGACTCAAACCTGGTACAGTTGGTTATTGGGTGACTGGGGTTCAAATTCAGAAAAGGAGGTGGAGCCACACACACCCAATCAGATTTGTTTCATTCCAATGCAAATTATTGATACCAAAGACCGCAAAGCTCACAAACTTGGTCAGTGAGTAATTGTGTGTTAGGGTTAGGAAAAGTAGGCGGAGCCAACACCAGCCAAATACATAGCCGGGCAACGCCAGGCAATCAGCTAGTGTGTATCTATCTATCTATCTATCTATCTATCTATATATATATATATATATATATATCATCCTTACTCAGAACTTCTTGCCTTAACAAAGGGTAACACGGTACAAAACTATATAAAATAAAGGTTTGCAGATACGTAAAGTACACCTGAAGTGAGAGTGATACGGAGGCTGACATTTATTACCTTTTAAATAATACCAGTTGCCTGGTAGTCCTGCTAATCTATTTTGCTGCAGTAGTGTCTGAATCACACCTGAAACAAGCATCCAGCTAATCTAGTCACACTTTAGTCAGAAAAACCTGATCTGCCGCATGCTTGTTCAGGGGCTATGGCTAAAAGTATTAGAGGCAGAGTATCAGCAGGACAGCCAGGCAACTGGTATTGCTTAAAAGGAAATAAATATAGCAGCCTTCATATCCTTCTCGCTTCAGTTGTCTTTTAAGACTGGGGATGGCATAGTGGTTAGTACTCACGCATTGCAGTGCTGGATTCCAGGATCGAAATCCCAGCCAGGGCACTATCTGCACGGAGTTTGTATATCTGTGTGGGTTTCCTCCAGGCACTCGTGCACTTTAGGTTTCCTCCCACATCCCAAAAACATACAGATAAGTTAATTGGCTTCCCCCTATAAATTGGCCCTAGACTAGGATACATACACTACACGATACATACATAGACCTATGACTATGGCAGGGATTAGATTGTGAGCTCCTCTGAGGGACAGTTAGTGACAAGACAATATACTCTGTACAGTGCTGCAGGAGATGTCAGTGCTATATAAATACATAATAATAATATGGTAGGACATTAGACTATGACTATGGTAGGATTAGATTGTGAGCTCCTCTGAGGACAGTCAGTGACATGACTATGTACTCTGTAATGTGCTGCAGGAGATGTCAGTGCTATATAAATACATAATAATAATATGGTAGGACATTAGACTATGACTATGGTAGGATTAGGTTGTGAGCTCCCCTGAGGACAGTCAGTGACATGACTATGTACTATGTAATGTGCTGCAGAAGATGTCAGTGCTATATAAATACATAATAATAATATGGTAGGACATTAGACTGTGACTATGGTAGGATTAGGTTGTGAGCTCCCCTGAGGACAGTCAGTGACATGACTATGTACTCTGTAATGTGCTGCAGAAGATGTCAGTGCTATATAAATACATAATAATAATATGGTAGGACATTAGACTGTGACTATGGTAGGATTAGATTGTGAGCTCCTGTGAGGACAGTCAGTGACATGACTATGTACTCTGTAATGTGCTGCAGAAGATGTCAGCGCTATATAAATACATAATAATAATATGGTAGGACATTAGACTGTGACTATGGTAGGATTAGGTTGTGAGCTCCTCTGAGGACAGTCAGTGACATGGCTATGTACTCTGTAATGTGCTGCAGAAGATGTCAGCGCTATATAAATACATAATAATAATATGGTAGGACATTAGACTGTGACTATGGTAGGATTAGGTTGTGAGCTCCTCTGAGGACAGTCAGTGACATGGCTATGTACTCTGTAATGTGCTGCAGAAGATGTCAGCGCTATATAAATACATAATAATAATATGGTAGGACATTAGACTGTGACTATGGTAGGATTAGGTTGTGAGCTCCTCTGAGGACAGTCAGTGACATGGCTATGTACTCTGTAATGTGCTGCAGAAGATGTCAGCGCTATATAAATACATAATAATAATATGGTAGGACATTAGACTATGACTATGGTAGGATTAGGTTGTGAGCTCCTCTGAGGACAGTCAGTGACATGGCTATGTACTCTGTAATGTGCTGCAGAAGATGTCAGCGCTATATAAATACATAATAATAATATGGTAGGACATTAGACTGTGACTATGGTAGGATTAGGTTGTGAGCTCCTCTGAGGACAGTCAGTGACATGGCTATGTACTCTGTAATGTGCTGCAGAAGATGTCAGCGCTATATAAATACATAATAATAATATGGTAGGACATTAGACTGTGACTATGGTAGGATTAGGTTGTGAGCTCCTCTGAGGACAGTCAGTGACATGGCTATGTACTCTGTAATGTGCTGCAGAAGATGTCAGCGCTATATAAATACATAATAATAATATGGTAGGACATTAGACTATGACTATGGTAGGATTAGGTTGTGAGCTCCTCTGAGGACAGTCAGTGACATGGCTATGTACTCTGTAATGTGCTGCAGAAGATGTCAGCGCTATATAAATACATAATAATAATATGGTAGGACATTAGACTGTGACTATGGTAGGATTAGGTTGTGAGCTCCTCTGAGGACAGTCAGTGACATGGCTATGTACTCTGTAATGTGCTGCAGAAGATGTCAGCGCTATATAAATACATAATAATAATATGGTAGGACATTAGACTGTGACTATGGTAGGATTAGGTTGTGAGCTCCTCTGAGGACAGTCAGTGACATGGCTATGTACTCTGTAATGTGCTGCAGAAGATGTCAGCGCTATATAAATACATAATAATAATATGGTAGGACATTAGACTGTGACTATGGTAGGATTAGGTTGTGAGCTCCTCTGAGGACAGTCAGTGACATGGCTATGTACTCTGTAATGTGCTGCAGAAGATGTCAGCGCTATATAAATACATAATAATAATATGGTAGGACATTAGACTGTGACTATGGTAGGATTAGGTTGTGAGCTCCTCTGAGGACAGTCAGTGACATGGCTATGTACTCTGTAATGTGCTGCAGAAGATGTCAGCGCTATATAAATACATAATAATAATATGGTAGGACATTAGACTATGACTATGGTAGGATTAGGTTGTGAGCTCCTCTGAGGACAGTCAGTGACATGGCTATGTACTCTGTAATGTGCTGCAGAAGATGTCAGCGCTATATAAATACATAATAATAATATGGTAGGACATTAGACTGTGACTATGGTAGGATTAGATTGTGAGCTCCCCTGAGGACAGTCAGTGACATGACTATGTACTCTGTAATGTGCTGCAGAAGATGTCAGTGCTATATAAATGCATAATAATAATATGGTAGGACATTAGACTATGAGTATGATAGGATTAGAGTGTGAGCACCTCTGGGGACAGCCAGTGACATGACTATGTACTCTGTACAGCGCTGCAGAAGATGTCAGTGCTATATAAATACATAATAATAATAACGAGTACACAGATCTCACAGTATTCCAAACTTTGTATCAGAATTCTGCAATGGAATTTAATTGAAATGTGGTATACTGAAGTATTCCGGATAATGTGGTGTGTGTAAACAGTGTGAATGGATGTATGCATGTATATACAGTGTGTGTGTATTTGTGTACAGTGTTTGTGTATAGTGTTTGTGCATGGCGTGTCTATGTGAGTATGTACAGTATGTGACTGGACACAGGGTGTGTATGTAGCGTTTATTATATCGGTTCTGTTTCATGTTTATTTCATCTGCTTGTGATTGGAGATTTGGTTACACATTTGGAATTGCATGTTCTGAGCTTAGCACACCACACACAGGAGAATGGCTTCCACATTACAGAACAAGCTTGTATAGAACAATTAGAGAGAGCTGTAATTTTCTCTGGCCTCTGTATGCTGCAGATTGCTTTTCTCTGGTTACACATTTGCTGTATTATACCTCTTCTGGGTGGAGTTGGGGCGCGTTTGATTAGAGATGGGAGTTTAGCGGAGCAGAGATTCTGCCGTTTCTGTGGCGGATTCTTGTGATTACAATTTGTGCAGGTTGTGGTAATTCTAGACTTTCCTAATGCTAATTCAAGTCTGCTGAGTTTTCTCAGTCCACAGATTTAGCATCTCAATAAAGCAGTTATCTGGGAGGCTGGAGATAGCAGCAGCCATAAATGTTTTCACATGCTGAGGGAGGCTGTGATTAGCTGCTAATCTGCGCCTGATTGCTAATGACAGGCCCCATGTGCCCTGGGAAAATCTCACTTTCACAAAAAGAATTTCTGTGGCTTTTGGAGAAATAAAATAAGCATGTTTTGCAAAAAATGATTTCCCAAAATTCTAACATTTCCAAAAAGAGAAATATGTGCATGGATAGATATAGATATATACAGTATATACTCAAATATAAGTCGACCAGGTGCGTAACTAAAAATCTCTGGGCCCCCTTGCAAAACTTTGGATGGGGCCCCCTCCCCCTGAACACTGAATAGGGACTGTCTACTAATCGTTGTCTATAAAAGTTTGTATAATTCGTTATCAGTGGCTGAGCAGATGCAGTTATTAGAACAACTGTGCAGAGAGAAGAACGCTTTTTTTTTCACTCTTTTTCCTGAGTTGTCAGTCTATGAGGTCAGGCCCCCCTGTGGCTTCTGGGCCCCCCTGCGGCTGCATACCTTACAGGGTCTATTGTTATGGCCCTGAAGTCAACCTCATGTATAAGTTGACTCCATTATTCGACCCAGTTAAGCTGGAATTTTTTATTGACCTAAGTATAAGTCTACCCAGCAAGTTATTGGCTGCACTTGGGGCTCAGGAGGGGTTAATGACTGCACTGCATACAGTATTGCAGCCATTAACACCCCTCCCCCCAGGCCCCCAAGCACAGCAGTAATTCAACCCCCTTTCTGCAGCCACCTGCCCTTTCCTTGTTAATTGTTGTGGCCAGGACTTTCAGACCTGTGTTGTCTTGGCATTTCCTTTATCAAGAAAGTGTCACTTACCACTGGCTAAATTGCTGCAAATGGAAATGTCACTATTAGTACACACATTACTTAGTGTTCTCAGCGTTGCCTGTGACTCGTGTATAAGTCTACCCCTGGTGAGTCTAGACTTATAGTCAAGTATACATGATATACATACATACATACATACATATATAATATCTTTTGGAGGGACAGTCCCTCTTTGGGAAACTGATCCCTCTGCCCTCTTTCTTGCTCATTTGTCCCTTTTACAGGACTGATGTACAGATCTATGTAAGTTTATGTATTTTTGTCCTTAAAAATGTGTTTATTTGACCCATCCTTTAAATATATATGTTTCTTACTTTCAAATGTTAATATGAAGGAAAATGAACCAGGATAGAAAGGATCAGTGTGGTTCAAACAGTAGCATAGCCCAGTGGCGTAGCAATTGGGGTTGCAGAGGTCTCTCGACCACACCAGGGCCCTCCCTCAACTGCAGTAATAGCTCTCTATTGGTCCTGTGCTTGTAATGATCACTTCTATAGATACTATGAGATAGAGTGACCAGACGTCCCGGATTGCCTGGGACGCGTCCCGGATTCGGGGTCCGCTGTCCCAGGCAGCATGAGGTCCCGGGAAACGTCCCGCTTTCAGCAGCGGGACGTCCCGGCCTCGGGACTCTGGCCACTCTATCCTCATGAACTGGCAGCGGCGTCTATAGACGCCGTGCCAGTTCATTGCCTGCAGCCCCGCTCCACCCTCCTTACTGTCTTCCGGTGTTTTGACACCGGCAGGCGAGCAGGGCTACGGCAAGATGGCTGCCGAAGCCCTGTACTGGAGACTATTTGTGTCTCCAGTACAGGGCTTCGGGCGCCATCTTGCCGTAGCCCTGTCAGCGCGGGAGACGAGCAGGAGGAGGAAGGTGGTCCCGGGAGCAGCGCGCCAGAGGCCGGAGACTTCTGCCAGGTGAGTAAATGCTTTTTCCAGGTGAAATGTGCTCCCATTACGTTTTTTTTCTGGTGAAATGTTTCCCGCATTGTGTTAATTTTCTAGTGAAATGTTTGCCCGCATTGTGTTCATTTTCTGGTGAAATGTTTGCCCGCATTGTGTTAATTTTCTAGTGAAATGTTTGCCCGCATTGTGTTAATTTTCTGGTGAAATGTTTGCCCGCATTGTGTTAATTTTCTGGTGAAATGTTTGCCCGCATTGCGTTTTTTTTCTGGTGAAATGTTTGCCCGCATTGCGTTTATTTTCTGGTGAAATGTTTGCCCGCATTGCATTTATTTTATACTGACATGTTTGCCCGCATTGCGTTTATTTTGTACTGACATGTTGCCCGCATTGCATTTATTTTATACTGACATGTTTTCCGCATTGCGTTTATTTTGTACTGACATGTCTGCCCGCAATGCGTTTATTTTGTACTGACATGTTTGCCCGCATTGCGTTTATTTTGTACTGACATGTTGCCCGCATTGCATTTATTTTATACTGACATGTTTCCCGCATTGCGTTTATTTTGTACTGACATGTTTGCCCACATTGCGTTTATTTTGTGCTGACATGTTGCCCGCATTGCGTTTATTTTATACTGACATGTTGCCCGCATTGCGGTTATTTTGTGCTGACATGTTGCCTATTGCGTTTATTTTCTGGTGTCTGGGGTAACTGTAACTGCATTTATTATTTAATGGTCATAGATGGCTATGTTTGCTGCTTTGTGGTTACGGTATACTATTAGCATCAAACAGTTTCTGCACACCCATGATGCAAAGTCTCGTTTGACCACATCATGGCGTAAACACTGCTTTCTTATGCCTCGCTGTTACATCATTACGTTAGCTCCGCCCATACAATGTCATGGCCACGCCCATTGTTCGCTGCGGCGTGCTGAGCGCGCCATAGCCCCCCCACCAAGTCTTCGTCACTGCACGCTCCTCAGTCCCCCCCACTTTTCTGGCGGCCTATCCATTCACTAGAGACCGGTGAGTGACATCACTGAGAATGCAGCCTATCCATTCACTAGAGACCAGTGACATCACTGAGAATGCAGCCTATCCCTTCACTAGAGACCAGTGACATCACTGAGAATGCAACCTATCCCTTCACTAGAGACCAGTGACATCACTGAGGATGCAGCCTATACATTCACTAGAGACCGGTGAGTGACATCACTGTGAATGCAGCTCATCCATTCACTAGAGACCAGTGACATCACTGAGGGTGCAGCCCATCCATTCACTATAAATCAGTGACATCACTGAGAATGCAGCCTATCCATTCACTAGAGACCAGTGACATCACTGAGGATGCAGCCTATCCATTCACTAGAGACCAGTGACATCACCGAGAATGCAGCCTATCCATTCACTAGAGACCAGTGACATCACCGAGAATGCAGCCTATCCATTCACTAGAGACCAGTGACATCACTGAGAGTGCAGCCTATCCATTCACTAGAGACCAGTGACATCACCGAGAATGCAGCCTATCCATTCACTATAAATCAGTGACATCACTGAGAATGCAGCCTATCCATTCACTAGAGACCAGTGACATCACTGAGAATGCAGCCTATCCATTCACTAGAGGCCAGTGACATCACTGAGAATGCAGCCTATCTATTCACTAGAGATCAGTGACATCATTGAGAATGCAGCCTATCCATTCACTAGAGACCAGTGACATCACTGAGAATGCAGCCTATCCATTTACTAGAGGCCAGTGACATCACTGAGAATGCAGCCTATCCATTCACTAGAGACCAGTGACATCACTGAGAATGCAGCCTATCCATTCACTAGAGGCCAGTGACATCACTGAGAATGCAGCCCATCCATTCACTATAAATCAGTGACATCACTGAAAATGCAGCCCATCCATTCACTAGAGACCAGTGACATCATTGAGAATGCAGCCTATCCATTCACTAGAGACCAGTGACATCATTGAGAATGCACCCTATCCATTCACTAGAGACCGGTGACATCGCTGAGAATGCAGCCTATCCATTCACTAGAGGCCAGTGACATCACTGAGAATGCAGCCTATCCATTCACTAGAGACCAGTGACATCACTGAGAATGCAACCTATCCCTTCACTAGAGACCAGTGACATCACTGAGAATGCAGCCTATCCATTCACTAGAGACCAGTGACATCAGTGGAGAGACAGGTTATCACTCATTAGAGTTCAGTGACACCTCTTGGACAGACATTGTATCCTTGGTCTCCCATGGGCTGATGGAGGCCACAGTAAGGCCCGGTTCACATTAGCGGTGGCTATCCGGAATAGCCGTGCCGGAGCCGCACCGCATGCTGGCCGGACGAAACGGACGCACGGCATAGCAATGTAAGTCTATGCCAGGGTTCACATGTGTCCGTTTCGTCCGGACCGGAGCCGGACCGGATCCGGACTCCGGTGTCCGTTCCAACATGCGCTATTTTTTGGTCCGGCTCCTCCGGCAGCCGTATCCGGGGCGGAGCCGGACTGCACCATCCGGCCAATGGAAACCAATGAGAACCGGAGAGCGCACAACACACTGGCAAAAAATCCGGATGTTCTACCCCACTTCCTATGAGGATTGTTGCGGCGATATTGTATCGGGGACACATGGGCAACCATTTTGGAGTGGAGCAGCACGAGCTGGAGATGTTGGCAGCATGTTGGAGGTGGAGGTGAGTGCTAAACAGCGGAGGGCCTGATTCCACAGGTCCCCCTTCTGCTGACCTCCCAGACCCCAACATTTTTTTTTGTTTTTATACAGGTTGTTATCTCTTTTAGAATCCGGATCCGGACCGCAACCGTGTTCATACCGCACGGAAACCGTATGCAACCGGACCGGATCCGGACAGGAACCGTACGGTTCAGGTCCGATCCGGCTCCGGTGCGGTCCGGACATCCGGTGCGGTTTTTGCAAAACCGCAAGTGTGAACCGGGCCTTATATGTCGTTTAGAAGATTGCGTAACAGTCATCCCGTATAACATTTCAAAGATCTTGTGAACTGCGGGTATAAAGAAAATCCCCCTTTTTGATTTACACTTTTCTTTATTCACGCCATTCCCTCTGACAATGCAGAATGGAGGAACTTTGTGTTTCTGCTCAGGAGCTAAACTAACTTTTTCTGTGTTCAGCAGCTGCACCTGTATCGACTTCAAACTGGTTCTTCAACTTTTTGTGCTTCCAGTTAAAACGAAAACTACCTCGATGTTTCCCCTGGCAGTGAGCGGATCTTTTTTCTGGGAAATGAGAAGAGTATTATTTATCGTGTGATTTTATCTGGTCCCCTGTCTTGTCTTGTTCTCCAGAGATGAGGAGGATCAATCAGTCAATTGTAAGTTTTTCCCTTTCTTTGCTGGACAAAATTCGACTAAAGTGGCCATCTCCACCAAGACTCCAGCATGTGTTCAGATGCCCCTTATAAAGTCATTTAAAGGATACCCGAAGTGACATGTGACATGATGAGATAGACATAGGTATGTACAGCTAGGGCACACAAATAACTATGCTGTGTTCCTTGTTTTTCTTTTTCTGCCTGAAAGAGTTAAATATCAGGTATGTAAGTGGCTGACTCAGTCCTGACTCAGACAGGAAGTGACTACAGTGTGACCCTCACTGATAAGAAATTCCCCTTTTTATCTCTTTCTTGCTCTCAGAAGCCATTTTCTGCTAGGAAAGTGTTTTATAGTTGTAATTTCTTATCAGTGAAGGTCACACTGTAGTCACTTCCTGTCTGAGTCAGGACTGAGTCAGCCACTTACATACCTGATATTTATCTCTTTCAGGCAGAAAAAGAAAAAAAGGAACACAGCCTAGTTATTTGTGTGCCTGGCACTGTACATACCCATGTCTATCTCATCATGTCACTTCGGGTATCCTTTAAACCAGTGGCGTAGCTAAGGAGCTGTGGGCCCTGACGCAAGTTTACCATTGGTCCCCCCAAGCACTCTATACATAACAATTGATACGGCGCACTAAAACCTGCCAATGGCAACTACAGTGTCAGAGGTGCAAGAAGGGGATGGGGAACAATTTGTTAATGATTACCACTGTTTAAAGTATCTATAGAAGTGATTATTATGAGCACCGGACCAATAGAGAGCTAATACTGTGGTTGAGAAAGGACCCCTTGGGGCCCCTCTGGCCCAAGGGCCCCGATGTGGTCGCAACCTCTGCACCCCCTATTGCTACGCCCCTGCTTTAAACATACGGAACTCCAGAACGTTAAACAATAGGGACAAATGAACACATTGCTCCTCCCCTTTTTACATCATGCCGGAAACACCTTCATTGCACCGTTGTTCTCAGTAGAGGGCAGCCTATAGATCCTCCAGAGGATTATGTGTTCTTTCTTGAGCCCGCTGATGGTAACTGGGTTCCTCTTCTTCTTTGGGGCCATGCTCAAGTCTGTGTATGAGCGTGGCCACACTTCTGGTCATGAAGGACTTTCCCTCTTCTGAAAAGGCCACAAAGGCGGGCCTGAATTTACATCACAGGAGCTTAGAGGCACAGATGTTCTGGCACCTTAGACTCCGCCCTCCATGAACCTATAAACACCCGCTGAACTGCACTGCAAGGGTGCTGGCTGGCCCAGCTGTCACTTCCCTTGCCTGGCATAGGTAGCTACAGGTGCCAATTACTATTAGGTAGCCAGAGGTACCCTCAGTATGAAGTAGCTAGAGGTGCCCCCAAGTATTAGCTAGCTAGAGGTGGCTCCAGTTGAAGGCAGATCTGGTCAGCAGAATGCTGAGAGTTGGGTGAGAAGCCTCTCATTTACACACCCCTCGGGAATGCATAGGGACAAGAGGAAGGCATTCAGGGTGGGGAATGAGCTGCCTTTCCATAATCAGGTGCCAGTAGGCACATGCCTACATTGCCTTATGGCAAATCTGGCCCTGCACAAAGGCCATGGCCTAGCGTACTGTAAGAGCAGAAGGGCGGCAGAACTTGGGGAGAGATAAGAGGCCACGGTCCATATGCAATTCATTTTTTCTCCTGAATTTTCTCCTAGGTTATAATTTTAAACAAGTCAATAAAATGCCTGTTAAGCCACCAGAAAGAAAGAAAATACTCTAACTAATATTGATAGTACTTTCTCACCTACTTTTCAGTACTTTTTCAGTTGAAAAGTGCTGGAAAGTTATTTTAAATAGAAGATGAAAAATTGTCACCTATGAGAAAACTACGGAGAATAGGCGAATTGCACATGGGCCCACGTCTAAATGAATCATCCCTCCTGGTCCAAAGCCGCCCTGCTTTGCTGCACACACAGCCTGAATCCCAGAGCTCCGTGCATCTTCCTTACTTCCTGGTGTGCGATGAGACAGTGCTATCTCCCGTGCTGCACACACAGCCTGAATTCCAGAGCTCCGTGCATCTTCCTTACTTCCTGGTGTGTGATGAGACAGTGCTATCTCCTGTGCTGCACACACAGCCTGAATCCCAGAGCTCCGTGCATCTTCCTTACTTCCTGGTGTGCGATGAGACAGTGCTATCTCCCGTGCTGCACACACAGCCTGAATACCAGAGCTCTGTGCATCTTCCTTACTTCCTGGTGTGCGATGAGACAGTGATATCTCCTGTGCTGCACACACAGCCTGAATACCAGAGCTCCGTGCATCTTCCTTACTTCCTGGTGTGCGATGAGACAGTGATATCTCCTGTGCTGCACACACAGCCTGAATTCCAGAGCTCCGTGCATCTTCCTTACTTCCTGGTGTGTGATGAGACAGTGCTATCGCCTGTGCTGCACACACAGCCTGAATTCCAGAGCTCCGTGCATCTTCCTTACTTCCTGGTGTGTGATGAGACAGTGCTAACTCCTGTGCTGCACACACAGTCTGAATTCCAGAGCTCCGTGCATCTTCCTTACTTCCTGGTGTGTGATGAGACAGTGCTATCTCCTCTGCTGCACACACAGCCTGAATACCAGAGCTCCGTGCATCTTCCTTACTTCCTGGTGTGTGATGAGACAGTGCTATCACCTGTGCTGCACACACAGCCTGAATTCCAGAGCTCCGTGCATCTTCCTTACTTCCTGGTGTGTGATGAGACAGCGCTATCTCCTGTGCTGCACACACAGCCTGAATTCCAGAGCTCCGTGCATCTTCCTTACTTCCTAGTGTGTGATGAGACAGCGCTATCTCCTATGCGGCACACACAGCCTGAATACCAGAGCTCCGTGCATCTCCCTTACTTCCTGGTGTGCGATGAGACAGCGCTATCTCCTGTGCTGCACACACAGCCTGAATCCCAGAGCTCTGTGCATCTTCCTTACTTCCTGGTGTGCAATGAGACAGTGCTATCTCCTATGCGGCACACACAGCCTGAATACCAGAGCTCCGTGGATCTCCCTTACTTCCTGGTGTGCGATGAGACAGCGCTATCTCCCGTGCTGCACACACAGCCTGAATACCAGAGCTCCGTGCATCTTCCTTACTTCCTGGTGTGCAATGAGACAGTGCTATCTCCCGTGCTGCACACACAGCCTGAATACCAGAGCTCCGTGCATCTTCCTTACTTCCTGGTGTGCGATGAGACAGTGCTATCTCCTGTGCTGCACACACAGCCTGAATTCCAGAGCTCCGTGCATCTTCCTTACTTCCTGGTGTGTGATGAGACAGTGCTATCTCCTATGCTGCACACACAGCCTGAATACCAGAGCTCCATGCATCTCCCTTACTTCCTGGTGTGCGGTGACACAGACAGCGCTATCTCCTGTGCTGCACACACAGCCTGAATCCCAGAGCTCCACACATCTTCCTTACTTCCTGGTGTGCGATGAGATAGTGCTATCTCCTGTGCTGCACACACAGCCTGATTTCCAGAGCTCCGTGCATCTTCCTTACTTCCTGGTGTGTGATGAGACAGCGCTATCTCCTGTGCTGCACACACAGCCTGAATTCCAGAGCTCCGTGCACCTTCCTTACTTCCTGGTGTGCGATGAGACAGTGCTATCTCCTGTGTGGCACACACAGCCTGAATTCCAGAGCTCCGCGCATCTTCCTTACTTACTGGTGTCGGTGAGACAGTGCTATCTCCTGTGCTGCACACACAGCCTGAATCCCAGAGCTCTGTGTATCTTCCTTACATCCTGGTGTACTATGAGACAGCACTATCTCCTGTGCTGCACACACAGCCTGAATCCCAGAGCTCTGTGCATCTTCCTTACTTCCTGGTGTGCAATGAGACAGTGCTATCTCCTGTGCTGCACACACTGCCTGATTACCATAGCTCCGTGCACCTTCCTTACTTCCTGGTGTGCGATGAGACAGTGCTATCTCCTGTGCTGCACACACAGCCTGAATACCAGAGCTCCGTGCATCTTCTCTACTTCCTGGTGTGCGATGAGACAGCGCTATCTCCTGTGCTGCACACACTGCCTGATTACCATAGCTCCGTGCGTCTTCCTTACTTCCTGGTGTGCAATGAGACAGTGCTATCTCCTATGCGGCACACACAGCCTGAATCTCAGAGCTCCGTGCATCTTCCCTACTTCCTGGTGTGTGATGAGACAGTGCTATCTCCTGTGCTGCACACACTGCCTGATTACCATAGCTCCGTGCACCTTCCTTACTTCCTGGTGTGCGATGAGACAGTGCCATCTCCTGTGCTGCACACACAGCCTGAATCCCAGAGCTCTGTGTATCTTCCTTACATCGTGGTGTGCAATGAGACAGTGCTATCTCCTGTGCAGCACACACAGCCTGAATCCCAGAGCTCTGTGCATCTTCCTTACTTCCTGGTGTGCAATGAGACAGTGCTATCTCCTATGTGGCACACACAGCCTGAATACCAGAGCTCCGTGCATCTCCCTTACTTCCTGGTGTGCGATGAGACAGTGCTATCTCCTGTGCAGCACACACAGTCAGAATTCCAGAGCTCCGTGCATCTTCCTTACATCCTGTGTGCAATGAGACAGTGCTATCTCCTGTGCTGCACACACAGCCTGAATCCCAGAGCTCTGTGCATCTTCCTTACTTCCTGGTGTGCAATGAGACAGTGCTATCTCCTATGTGGCACACACAGCCTGAATACCAGAGCTCCGTGCATCTCCCTTACTTCCTGGTGTGCGATGAGACAGTGCTATCTCCTGTGCAGCACACACAGTCAGAATTCCAGAGCTCCGTGCATCTTCCTTACATCCTGTGTGCAATGAGACAGTGCTATCTCCTGTGCTGCACACACAGCCTGAATCCCAGAGCTCTGTGCATCTTCCTTACTTCCTGGTGTGCAATGAGACAGTGCTATCTCCTATGTGGCACACACAGCCTGAATACCAGAGCTCCGTGCATCTCCCTTACTTCCTGGTGTGCGATGAGACAGTGCTATCTCCTGTGCAGCACACACAGTCAGAATTCCAGAGCTCCGTGCATCTTCCTTACATCCTGTGTGCAATGAGACAGTGCTATCTCCTGTGCTGCACACACAGCCTGAATCCCAGAGCTCTGTGCATCTTCCTTACTTCCTGGTGTGCAATGAGACAGTGCTATCTCCTATGTGGCACACACAGCCTGAATACCAGAGCTCCGTGCATCTCCCTTACTTCCTGGTGTGCGATGAGACAGTGCTATCTCCTGTGCAGCACACACAGTCAGAATTCCAGAGCTCCGTGCATCTTCCTTACATCCTGTGTGCAATGAGACAGTGCTATCTCCTGTGCTGCACACACAGCCTGAATCCCAGAGCTCCGTGCATCTTCCTTACTTCCTGGTGTGCGATGAGACAGCGCTATCTCCCGTGCTGCACACACAGCCTGAATACCAGAGCTCCATGCATCTTCCTTACTTCCTGGTGTGCGATGAGACAGTGATATCTCCTGTGCTGCACACACAGCCTGAATACCAGAGCTCTGTGATCTTCCTTACATCCTGGTGTGCGATGAGACAGTGCTATCTACTGTGCTGCACACACAGCCTGAATCCCAGAGCTCCGTGCATCTTCCTTACTTCCTGGTGTGTGATGAGACAGTGCTATCACCTGTGCTGCACACACAGCCTGAATTCCAGAGCTCCGTGCATCTTCCTTACATCCTGGTGTGCGATGAGACAGCGCTATCTCCTGTGCTGCACACACAGCCTGAATACCAGAGCTCCATGCATCTTCCTTACTTCCTGGTGTGCGATGAGACAGCGCTATCTCCTGTGCTGCACACACAGCCTGAATTCCAGAGCTCTGTGATCTTCCTTACTTCCTGGTGTGCGATGAGACAGTGATATCTCCTGTGCTGCACACACAGCCTGAATACCAGAGCTCCGTGCATCTTCCTTACTTCCTGGTGTGCGATGAGACAGCGCTATCTCCTGTGCTGCACACACAGCCTGAATACCAGAGCTCCGTGCACCTTCCTTACTTCCTGGTGTGTGATGAGACAGTGCTATCTCCTGTGCTGCACACACAGCCTGAATTCCAAAGCTCCATGCATCTTCCCTACTTCCTGGTGTGCGATGAGACAGCGCTATCTCCTGTGCTGCACACACAGCCTGAATACCAGAGCTCCGTGCACCTTCCTTACTTCCTGGTGTGTGATGAGACAGTGCTATCTCCTGTGCTGCACACACAGCCTGAATTCCAAAGCTCCATGCATCTTCCCTACTTCCTGGTGTGCGATGAGACAGTGCTATCTCCTGTGCAGCACACACAGTCAGAATTCCAGAGCTCCGTGCATCTTCCTTACATCCTGTGTGCAATGAGACAGTGCTATCTCCTGTGCGGCACACACAGCCTGAATTCCAGAGCTCCGTGCATCTTCCTTACTTCCTTGTGTGCAATGAGACAGTGCTATCTCCTGTGCTGCACACACAGCCTGAATATCAGAGCTCTATGCATCTTCCTTACTTCCTGGTGTGTGATGAGACAGCGCTATCTCCTGTGCTGCACACACAGCCTGATTACCAGAGCTCCGTGCATCTTCCTTACATCCTGTGTGCAATGAGACAGTGCTATCTCCTGTGCAGCACACACAGCCTGAATTCCAGAGCGCCGTACATCTTCCCTACTTCCTGGTGTGCGATGAGACAGTGCTATCTCCTGTGCGGCACACACAGCCTGAATACCAGAGCTCCGTGCATCTTCCTTACTTCCTGGTGTGCGATGAGACAGTGCTATCTCCTGTGCTGCACACACAGCCTGAATACCAGAGCTCCGTGCATTTTCCCTACTTCCTGGTGTGCAATAAGACAGTGCTATCTCCTATGCTGCACACACAGGCTGAATTCCAGAGCTCTGTGCATCTTCCTTACTTCGTGGTGTGCGATGAGACAGTGCCATCTCCCGATGGTTGGCGGTAGCTGGCTTTGGGCGCTGGAAAATACAAACCTGGCCCTGAGTGTGGCTGCGTTCATTCATGGACAGGAGCATGGCAGCAAAGTAGAAAAGGATCCTGGCGACCAGCAGTGGGAGGCATCAGAGTAGCCAGAGGTTTCCCTCTACTGAGGTCAGTGTGTAACTTTTTTGTTTTTTAAACTTACAGGTTTGTTTCAAGCCTGGTACACACATCCAATCACTATTGGACAATTTTACCACCCCCATATAGTAGGAGGGTCAACAGTTTTGAATAATATGTACAGATTGTGTAGGTCAGCTCTCATACTACATGGAGATGGTAAAACTGGCCAATTGAGATTGGATATATTAATGCACTTTTATCCCAGAAGCCCAACCCTAACCCTCCTGTCCACACCCACCCAGTGACACAGCCCCCTGACACACCCACCGCCCCTCCCCCCCCCAGAGAAGGAGGAAACAAGGAGAGGGAGGATTCGGAACATGGACTGAGCTGCTGATATGTTCATTTTAGAAAATGCTAATTTTGTGCCTGTCGTTGATCTTTTTATACTGTCAAAGGGTAAATTACCATGACCGCAGATTGTACAGCACTACCGATGCGGTACAGGCGTGCATGAAAGAGAGGCGCGAGGAAAAATGGGCACCGGGTTAAACTGATATAAATGATAAATACTGCTGTGAATTGGGCGCCAAATGAAAACGAAAAAATATTTACAGTGGTAATGACGAGAGTAAAACATTGGTAAACATTAGCGATATTTTACTACAACTAGTCCTAACCCTAATCTCACAGAGAAATCTCCACCCTCTGACGCCAAACCCTAAAATCCCCCTTCCTGACGTCTAACCCTAACCCAACCCCCCCTCCTGATGCCTAACCCTAAACTACCACCCCTCCTGATGCCTAACCCTAAAATCCCCTTCCTGACCCCTAACCCTAAACTACCCCCCTTCATGACACCTAACCCTGGGTACTCTGTACCTCTAGATATAGGAAACATTTCTGATGCTGAAACCAGGAAAATGATGGTAAAAGTAGATATGCTAAATAATTTACTGCATTCTGCTCTATGTCACTACAGGGCCTCTTTACTACATTCTGCTCTATGTCACTACAGGGCCTCTTTACTGCATTCTGCTATATGTCACTACAGGGCCTCTTTACTGCATTCTGCTATATGTCACTACAGGGTCTCTTTACTGCATTCTGCTATATGTCACTACAGGGCCTCTTTACTGCATTCTGCTATATGTCACTACAGGGCCTCTTTACTGCATTCTGCTATATGTCACTACAGGGCCTCTTTACTGCATTCTACTATATGTCACTACAGTGTCTCTTTACTGCATTCTGCTATATGTCACTACAGGGCCTCTTTACTGCATTCTGCTATATGTCACTACAGGGCCTCTTTACTGCATTGTGCTACATGTTACTACAGGGCCTCTTTACTGCATTCTACTATATGTCACTACAGGGCCTCTTTACTGCATTAGGCTATATATCACTACAGGGCCTCTTTACTGCATTCTGCTATATGTCACTACAGGGCCTCTTTACTGCATTCTGCTATATGTTACTACAGGGCCTCTTTACTGCATTCTGCTATATGTCACCACAGGGCCTCTTTACTGCATTCTGCTATATGTCACTACAGGGCCTCTTTACTGCATTCTGCTATGTATCACTACAGGGCCTCTTTACTGCATTAGGCTATATGTCACTACAGGGCCTCTTTACTGCATTCTGCTATATGTCACTACAGGGCCTCTTTACTGCATTCTGCTATGTATCACTACAGGGCCTCTTTACTGCATTAGGCTATATGTCACTACAGGGCCTCTTTACTGCATTCTGCTATATGTCACTACAGGGCCTCTTTGCTCCTGAACAATTGCCGATCTCCCATCTCTGCAATGTGTGACCGCTGGAGGCTGGATTATCTCCCAGAGACAAGATGTGCAGCACTGGAGTCACTTAACATAAAATCTTTAATTAACAAACACTGCTGCGCCGGCTGCCTCCTGTCCATAAACATTGCGTCCAGTAATGGCGATTGTGTCCCCCTCACGTTCTACAGATGTTACATCTGCAGCCACATGTGCTAAATACCTTCACCCAACATCTGCAGAACATGTGAGGGGGCAGATGTCATTCATTACTGCACTTATATTGTTATCTCTGCAATTAGCGGGGGTCTTTAGTAATGTGATACCCACCATAGCTTCACACTTCATTCCATACTTTCCATATCGCAGGGTCCGTAAGCCAAGAACAGCTGCACTGAAGCCTGAATTCTAGTACTTGTATAGCACTGACATCTTCTGCAGCACTGTACAGAGTACATAGTCATGTCACTGACTGTCCTCAGAGGAGTTCACAATCTACTCATACCATAGTCATAGTCTAATGTCCTACCATATTATTATTATGTATTTATATAGCCTTGACATCTCCTGCAACACATTACAGAGTACATACTCATGTCACTGACTGTCCTCAGAGGAGCTCACACTCTAATGCTACCATAGTCATAGTCTAATGTCCTACCATATTATTATTATGTATTTATATAGCACTGACATCTTCTGCAGCACATTACAGAGTACATAGTCATGTCACTGACTGTCCTCAGAGGAGCTCACAATCTAATCCTAACATAGTCATAGTCTAATGCCCTACCATATTATTATTATGTATTTATATAGCACTGACATCTTCTGCAGCACATTATAGAGTACATAGTCATGTCACTGACTGTCCTCAGAGGAGCTCACAATCTAACCCTACCATAGTCACATGTCCATCGTAGTTTAAGGCCAATTTTAGGGGGAAGCCAGTTAACCTATCAGTATGTTTTAAGATGCATGAGGAAACCAGATGCCTGAAGGAAACCCACACAGACATGGGGATAATCTACAAACTCCATGCAGATAGTGCTCTGGCTGGGTTTAAAACTGGGGACCCAGCGCTGCAAGGCGAGCTTGCTAGCCACTACACTACCGTACTCCATTTCTGCCATGTTCTTTGTTCCCAGGCGGGTGGGTTTCATGCCTTGGTTGGCGTGTACACTGTAACACTGATCAAAGCGTGTAGAATGAATGTATACAGAGCGGAGGGGGAGGGGCTCTCTGGAGCGGAGGGGGAGGGGCTCTCTGAACGGTGAGCGGTAAAGTTGCAGCATTTAATCACAGAGAGTCCTGTGTATCATTTCATGGCTCTATAATAAACAGATCTGCGCCCCCCTCATGCAGCCCCTCCGGCGTACAGGAAACCCCTCGCATTCTGTGTATCTTACTCTATAAACAGACTCTGCCATTAAATATACATTCATCTGCAGATTTACAGGCTGTACACACATTATTTTTAGATTGTGTAAACGGTGACCGCAGATAATCTGCCGTACATCACACATTATTGGAGGTCTGACAGATCTCTGCAGATCCGAGGCCCTGCGGGCGATCTGGGGAAAAGGACTCATTCCAGGGTCGTGCTGACAGATGACGGCGAGGTCGAGATTTAGCAGATCTTTCTCTAGTGGAATCATCTGATCATTCAACAAAGAACTTACTGCAGCCACTGTCACCTTCTGCATTCATATCAACACGGACTTAAGGCTCAACTCCGCCTGACAGAACTGGTCCAGATCACACAAACCACTTTTAAAGAATCTAAAGTTTCAATTTGGCTTCTGCCCAAAACTGACCCTGAATTGTATAAGTATGGACAGTACACTGTGATACTCCCTAACATCCCCTGAGGACAGTCAGTGACATGACTATATACTCTGTAATGTGCTGCAGAAGATGTCAGTGCTATATAAATACATAATAATATGGTAGGACATTAGACTAGGACTATGGTAGGATTAGAGTGTGAGCTCCTCTGAGGACAGCCAGTGACATGACTATGTACTCTGTAAAGTGCTGCAGAAGTTTTATGTGCTATATAAATACATAATAATATGGTAGGACATTACACTAGGACTATGGTAGGATTAGATTGTGAGCTCCTCTGAGGACAGTCAGTGACATGACTATGTACTCTGTAATGTGCTGCAGGAGATGTCAGTGCTATATAAATACATAATAATAATATGGTAGGTCATTAGACTATGACTATGGTAGGATTAGAGTGTGAACTCCTCTGAGGACAGTCAGTGACATGACTATGTACTCTGTAACATGCTGCAGAAGATGTCAGTACTATATAAATACATAATAATAATATGGTAGGACATTTGACTATGACTTTGGTAGGATTAGAGTGTGAGCTCCTCTGAGGACAGTCAGTAACATGACTATGTACTCTGTAATGTGCTGCAGGAGATGTCAGTGCTATATAAATACATATTAATAATATGGTAGAACATTAGACTATGACAATGGTAGGATTAGATTGTAAGCTCCTCTGAAGACAGTCACTGACATGACTATGTACTCTGTAAAGCGCTGCAGGAGATGTCAGTGCTATATAAATACATAATTATTATTATTTAGTATTTATATAGCGCCGACATATTACGCAGCGCTGTACAGTATATATATATCTTGTCACTAACTGTCCCTCAAAGGAGCGCACAATCTAATCCCTACATAATAATAATATGGTAGGACATTAGACCATGACTATGGTAGGATTAGATTGTGAGCTCCTCTGAGGACAGTCAGTGACATGACTATGTACTCTGTAATGTGCTGCAGGAGATGTCAGTGCTATATAAATACATAATAATAATATGGTAGGACATTAGACTATGACTATGGTAGGATTAGAATGTGATCTCCTCTGAGGACAGTCAGTGACATGACTATGTACTCTGTACAGTGCTGCAGAAAATGTCACTGCTATATAAATACATAAAAGAACAACATGTTATCTCTATTTCATGCAGTAAATATTTGTTGGTATATGTATTTAGGAGATGTGAGGACAGAGGCGTATGACAGTGATTTTTTCCACAAAGGAAGGTGGTTAGAGGGCTTTGCTGGTCATTGTGTAATTGTAGTTTTACAGACGGCCTTTATAAAGGGGTGCTGGGGATTTTATGGCTGGGCTCGGGTTACGTCTGATGGGGATATGTTACACTTTGGCTGGAGGGGGTCCAGGGACTGCTTCTTCCTTGTCACAATGTAGCACAGAGTGTCTGCTGGCTGCAATGGACCTCATAGTGGGGAGATTAGACACCGCCTGTCATTGTCTGGTCACAGTGCTCAGTGAAGACTCCTCATATACCCAGCAGGTCCTCCCCCCCCCCCCCCCCCCCCAGTTTATATTACATGCATTAGGCTGGCTCAGCATTATAAAACCTGATGTAATGACCATCAGGAGCGTAACTAGAAATCAGTGCCCCCCTCCCCCCCCTTGCAAAACTTTGGATGGGGCCACCTCCCCTTGCACACTGAAAAGAGAATGTCTACAAGTCTTTGTCTGCAAATTTTTGTATGATTCGTTATCAGTGGCTAAGCAGATGCAGCCATTAGAACAATTGTGCAGAGAGCAGAAAGTTTTTTCCTCTCCTTGCCCTTAGTTGTTAGTCTCTGAGGCCAGGGCCCCCTGTGGCTTCTGGGGCCCCCTGCGGCTGCATCCCTTGCAGGGTCTATTTTAACGCCCCTGACGACCATATTGTATTATTTGTTTAAACTAAACTTTTAATTTGTCCATATATATGTATATACATGAATTACTAGTTTGTTTTTTTTACTAAGCTTATAACAGACACACAAATTATCACCAGGCCAGATACACCTCACCCGCCTGAACTCACTGAACCCACATACATATCCCCTTCCTGGGATTATTACGAGGCTTGTAATTGTATGAAAACATAACACTGTGTATGTACAGCCTGGGTCTCTACAAATCAGAACATTGCCTTGGAAATCCAGGAGAGTTGTCATAATCAATACTGATCGAATCTAAAACAATTACAGCTTAATTTATACATCCACATGCCATATAATTGTTCTGCTATTCAGGCCTCTTTTGTCATGCTCATCAGCATTGCCCATTTAGGTGATAATATGAGGGTTAAAGGACAACTGTAGTGAGAAGGATACGGAGGCTGTCATATGTATTTTCTTTTAAGCAATACCAGTTGCCTGGCAGCCCGGGTGATCCTCTGCCTCTAATAGCCCCTGAACAAGCATGTAGCAGATCAGATGTTTCTGACATTACTGTCAGATCTGACAAGATTAGCTGCTTGTTTCTGGGGTGATTCAGACACTACTACAGCCAAATAGATCAGTGGGCTAGCCAGGCAACTGGTATTGTTTAACAGCAAATAAATATGGCAGCCTCCGTATCCTTCTCACTACAGTTTAATGGAACTAACAGTTACTGTATATATAAGTATTCCATAAAGAACAAGTGTGCTAAGAATAGGTCCCACCTGTAGGTGTCCCCCAGGAATATGCTTAGTTGGCCTATGCCTAAAAACTGCCCTGTGCCAGCAGTAACTGATACATTAATAGGAGCAGATCTATAAACACATTGACTATGCTGTTTTCGGGAGGCGTGGCCCTCAGCCATGGCATATAAACCCTCCTCAGCTCTGTGCGACCGCAGCTCAGTATTGACTATGCTATTGAGGAATCTGGGGAGGCGTGGCGCTCAGCGTCATCGTATATATGCCGGTCGCCTCTGTGCGGCCACAGCTAATGGTTCAGTATTGACTATGCTGTTGAGGATTTTTTTGGGGCGTGACCCTCAGCATCAGCATATAACGCCCCTCACCTCTGTGCGGCCGCAGCTAATGGCTCAGTATTGACTATGCTGTTGAGGAATTTTGGGGGGCGTGGCCGTCAGCGTCATCAGTTATATATGCCGGCGGTCACCTCTGTGCGGCTGCAGCTAATGGCTCAGTATTGACTATGCTGTTGAGGAATCTGGGGGGCGTGGCCCTCAGCGTCATCAGTTATATGCCGGTCACCTCTGTGCGTCCGCAGCTAGTGGCTCAGTATTGACTATTTCACAATATAGATGTATGAAGATCCGGCACTGCTTCTAGCTTTAAAAAGAGCTTTATTGCCAGCGGCTCTTTCAATATGCAAAAAAGTTTCCAACAAGTTTCCAACAAGGTAGTCAAGAAATATTCATGCGGTAAAAACATGCAAGGTGCACATACCCGTTGTGGTTAGTGAAGGCTGTGGGGCATGGTGGTAAGAACGGCCCGCCTAACGTCCGTTTCGCTTCAGTAGCGTCTTCAGAGGCAGTGTGGCAATTCACGACTGTCCGTTTCCGGGTTAAATACTGCATGAGGAATCATTTCCGGGTCGCATCGTCGCTTCTACACGTACAAAAGTACGCATGCTCCCACTAACGTACGCATGGATGCGTAATGACGTCAATGGAGCATGCGCACACTACCGGAACTTCCCTGCGTCGTTTCATGCTTACGTAATTACGCATACAAACATCGATGTACGCATACAGGCCTCAGGAGATGGTCCAGATACGTGGACGACGTGCTGGTGTTTTGGTCCGGGACTTATGAGATGTTTATGCAATTTATGGGCTACTTGAATGATGGTAAAGAAAACATGCAATTTACACATGAATTCAGTAAGGACAAGGTAGCCTTCTTAGATCTAGAATTATGCATAGTAGAGAACCAACTAGTAGCAAAGGGCTACAGGAAGCCAGTATCAGGAAACACATTCTTGCATCGGACCAGCTATCACCCATCTCACGTCTTCAAATCACTACCGTATGGCCAGTTTTTACGCCTGCGCAGAAACAATACCACATTTGATGATTTCCTTGAACAAGCAATGGACCTTAGAGCAAAGCTATTGGATAGGGGTTATACTCAGACAGAACTAGACCAAGCAATACAAAAAGCTAGCTTGATAGATAGGAAAGATATAGTGAAAAAGAAAAAGAGGAAAGAAACAAATAAAAACATAGGAGAGAGGTTAGTGTTCTCATTTGACTATAATCCAATGGCAGACGCAATAAGGCGCAATATTTTAGAGAAATGGAATATAATAAAACAGGATCCATCCCTGAAAGATATTTACAAAGAGCCGCCCCTGATAACTTTTAGACGAGCCCCAACCATAGGCGATAAAGTTACCTCCAGTGAGTTCACGATGCCAAGGGAACTTAACTGGCTAGAAAGAGGACAGACCAAGGTAATTATAGATGTGGGCATTGCTCAATTTGCCCACAATTGGGCAGAGGGAGAAACGTACGAGTAGGTCCTGTGGACACGAAAGTACAACACTTTTTTACTTGCCAAACAAAGTTCGTGGTTTATATAATATGGTGCCCATGTCATCGGTTTTATATAGGTATGACAACTAGAGAAATGAAAACGAGAGTGTTGGAGCACTTCAGATCTGTGGATTCAGGGAAAGGATGCCCAAGGCTCATAGAGCATGTCAGGATGGCTCATGGAAGCAATGCGAACTGCCTAACCTTTGCTGGCCTAGACCATATGCCAGTGCCACATAGAGGAGGAGATAGAGAACGATTACTCTTAAGAAAGGAATCCAATTGGATCATAAAAACAGATGCGATGGGCCCTTTAGGCCTGAACGAAAATATAGAAATGGCATGTTTCCTGGATCCTTAAAGTATAGTTTAGCTTTAAAACTTGAGAGTATAGAGTAGGTCCATTTGTATGTCTTTACTGTAAGAAGTGTTGTTGTTTTTAGGGTAGGGGCGATTTCTGCGCATCGGGAGCGCTATAATGGGGCTGATTGGGACGTGGGTCTCCGACTTGGTTTGATTATGTTAATTAGTAGAAAATATTCTCTTAAACGAATTCCTGACAGCGGGGGGCCACTGCCCAGTCTTAGCTCCATGAAGCCCTCAACAATTTTTTGGTGGGAGCTTTTTGCATCTCTTGATGTGCAGATTTATTCCCCTATATATTTTAATTAATTTTTTTAAATTGTTAACACACGAGCCCATACCCGTTTGTGCTGCCACCTTGTGGCCATGTAGCAGATTGCTAGATCCGACTTGTAAATGGCAATCTTAAGCAATGTTCGCATACTCCCATCGATGTCTATACGCCTGTATGCGTACATCGATGTTTGTATGCGTAATTACGTAAGCATGAAACGACGCAGGGAAGTTCCGGTAGTGTGCGCATGCTCCATTGACGTCATTACGCATCCATGCGTACGTTAGTGGGAGCATGCGTACTTTTGTACGTGTAGAAGCGACGATGCGACCCGAAAATGATTCCTCATGCAGTATTTAACCCGGAAACGGACAGTCGTGAATTGCCACACTGCCTCTGAAGACGCTACTGAAGCGAAACGGACGTTAGGCGGGCCGTTCTTACCACCATGCCCCACAGCCTTCACTAACCACAACGGGTATGTGCACCTTGCATGTTTTTACCACATGAATATTTCTTGACTACCTTGTTGGAAACTTGTTGGAAACTTTTTTGCATATTGAAAGAGCCGCTGGCAATAAAGCTCTTTTTAAAGCTAGAAGCAGTGCCGGATCTTCATACATCTATATTGTGAATGAGCTTGATATCTTCGTTTCTTGATCCTGAGCACGCTGTGCTGTACATGTGCGGATACCTGGTGGAATCTATGCCTTTTTGTTTTGCAAGCTGTGACATATTTTGAGTGCCGCCGTAGTGCCAGTCGCTGTACCCTCCATTGTTATCAGTATTGACTATGCTGTTGAGGAATCTGGGGGCGTGGCCCTCAGCGTCGTCGTATATATGCCGGTCACCTCTGTGCGACCGCAGCTAGTGGCTCAGTATTGACTATGCTGTTGAGGAATCTGGGGAGGCGTGGCCCTCAGCGTCGTCGTATATATGCCAGTCACCTCTGTGCGGCGCAGCTAATGGCTCAGTATTGACTATGCTGTTGAGGAATTTGGGGGCGTGGCCCTCAGCGTCATCAGTTTTATATGCCGGTCACCTCTGTGCGGCGCAGCTAATGGCTCAGTATTGATATTGACTATGCTGTTGAGGAATCTGGGGGGCGTGGCCCTCAGCGTCATCGTATATATGCCGATCTGCTCTGTGCAGCTGCAGCTAATGGCTCAGTATTAACTATGCTGTTGAGGAATCTGGGGGGCGTGGCCCTCAGCGTCATCGTATATATGCCGGTCTCCTCTGTGCGGCTGCAGCTAGTGGTCCAGCATTGACTATGCTGTTCAGGAATTTGGAGGGGCGTGGCCCTAAGAGGCGGCATATAAACGCCACTCACACCTGTGCAGCCGCAGCTAATGGCTCAGTATTGACTATGCTGTTGAGGACTCCGGGGGGCGTGGCCCTCAGCGTCATCGTATATATGCCGGTCACCTCTGTGCGGCCACAGCTAATGGCCCAGTATTGACTATGCTGTTGAGGAATCTGGGGAGGCGTGGCCCTCAGCGTCATCGTATATATGCCGGTCTCTTCTGTGCGGCCACAGCTAGTGGCTCAGTTTTGACTATGCTGTTGAGGAATCTGGGGGGCGTGGCCCTCAGCGTCATCGCATATATGCCGGTCACCTCTGTGCGGCCACAGCTAATGGCTCAGTATTGACTATGCTGTTGAGGAATCTGGGGGGCGTGGCCCTCAGCGTCATCGTACATATGCCGGTCTCCTCTGTGCGGCCACAGCTAGTGGCTCAGTATTGACTATGCTGTTTAGGAATCTGGGGGGGCGTGGCCCTAAGCGTCGTCGTATATATGCCGGTCTCCTCTGTGCGGCCACAGCTAGTGGCTCAGTATTGACTATGCTGTTGAGGAATCAGGGGAGGCGTGGCCCTAAGCGTCGTCGTATATATGCCGGTCTCCTCTGTGCGGCCGCAGATCAGTATTGACTATGCTGTTGAGGAATCTGGGGGGCGTGGCCCTCAGCATCGTCGTATATATGCCGGTCTCCTCTGTGTGGCCGCAGCTAGTGGCTCAGTATTGACTATGCTGTTGAGGACTCTGGGGAACGTGGCCCTCAGCGTCATCGTATATATATGCCGGTCTCTTCTGTGCGGCCACAGCTAGTGGCTCAGTATTGACTATGCTGTTGAGGAATCTGGGGGGCGTGGCCCTTAGCGTCATCGCATATATGCCGGTCTCCTCTGTGCGGCCACAGCTAATGGCTCAGTATTGACTATGCTGTTGAGGAATCTGGGGGGCGTGGCCCTCAGCGTCATCGTATATATGCCGGTCTCCTCTGTGCGGCCACAGCTAATGGCTCAGTATTGACTATGCTGTTGAGGACTCTGGGGGGCGTGGCCCTCAGCGTCATCGTATATATGCCGGTCTCCTCTGTGTGGCCGCAGCTAGTGGCTCAGTATTGACTATGCTGTTGAGGAATCTGGGGGGCGTGGCCCTCAGCGTCATCGTATATATGCCAGTCACCTCTTTGCGGCCACAGCTAATGGCTCAGTATTGACTATGCTGTTGAGGAATCTGGGGGGCGTGGCCCTCAGCGTCGTCGTATATATGCCGGTCTCCTCTGTGCGGCCACAGCTAATGGCTCAGTATTGACTATGCTGTTGAGGGATCTGGGGAGGCGTGGCCCTCAGCCTCGTCGTATATATGCCGGTCTCCTCTGTGCGGCCGCAGATCAGTATTGACTATGCTGTTGAGGAATCTGGGGGCGTGGCCCTCAGCGTCGTCGTATATATGCCGGTCACCTCTGTGCGGCCACAGCTAATGGCTCAGTATTGACTATGCTGTTGAGGAATCTGGGGGGCGTGGCCCTCAGCGTCGTCGTATATATGCCGGTCACCTCTGTGCAGCCACAGCTAATGGCTCAGTATTGACTATGCTGTTGAGGAATCTGGGGGGCGTGGCTCTCAGCGTCGTCGTATATATGCCAGTCACCTCTGTGCCACCGCAGCTAATGGCTCAGTATTGACTCAGCTTCTCCACAATCCTCCCGCAATGTTTGCTGTCACAACAAGGGCTGATAGGGCTCAGGCAGGTGGATTGTGTGCTGGGGAAGTGGCCCTTATCTCTGTGTATTCCGGGGACCATTTCCACGTTTGTCTTCGCTGCTTTCATTAGATTAATCTGTAAACAGTCATCAAGCACCTAATCGAGGGATTAATGATTACTGGGAAGTGACTCTGGCATTAGAGCAATCCTGGCTTATATGAGGAGGCAATGGTGGAGATTTCCTGCAGGCGATGTGGGGGTTATAGCTGTGTGTGATCGGAACTAGCAGCCGGGCAGGGTCAGGGAGAACAGCTATATTGAGGCACACTGGGCACCTGCCTAGGACAATAAAAAAAACCCTTCCCAATTCAGATAATCAATGAGATGCTAACAGGGCCGGCTACCATGCAAATTTAAAGCAGCTTGATATGGGGCCAACTTTGAGCCGCATATTATTTGCATTAAATTTGAATGCAAGCCATAATTAAAAGTTATACCAGTACAGCTGAATTGAAAGTCTTATGCGATAACGATCGTTCGTAAACACCAATTAATGATCGCTTGTCCGACAATTGCATAAAGTTATTTCCGTCGCGATCAGAAGCAATAGTTAAGGAGAGCGAGGAAAGTGCAATCATTGCACGAGCGAATTTTCCAATAAGTTGGATCCTATCGCGCGATCATCGCTGTTAAAGAAAGGTGTGTACAGCAATCGTGCGAGAACGATCGCTACAGAGTGTAGTGCGCAAGCGCGCATATAGCTGGAACCTACGTATATCCGGTGTATTGTGTTTGGTAACGATCGTTCTGTGAGAATTTTGAAAAAACAAAAAACAAAACCATCAATCTTGCTGTTAATCCGAATGTTTTGTAAAACATTAATTACGTCATATCCGTGTGCGCACGCAACCATTCTTCACTGATCGTTCGTTTCTGCAATAACAATCGCTGCGCTACATTCTCAGTTGCCTAATTTGCATTTACTGCTCTGCTCGGCCAACTATCGTTCGTCGCGGAACTATCGTTCCTAACGAACGATCGTAATCGCAGGTGTGTACTAACCATAACTGCTGATACAAATCCTGCAAGAAATCTGCAGTGTGTCTACTTCCTGCTTTCATAGCAGCAGACACAGGGTTAATATACTGTGATTACAAATTAGCTGACTCCTGAGCAGACACAGCTGAGAGATCAAATTACAACTTCTGATTAGCCACAGATGAGGGGGGGGGGAGGGGGGCGTCATTTCACAAGAGTGACTGATTACAGCGACTTTGCGATTTTCCCAGAGCAATCCATTCATGGCAATCACTGAAAAATCTTCGCTGCTCGCAGAAAATCGTGTTTAAAATCGCGTTCTCGAATTTGCAATCATTATCGTAATTGGTGACGCTGCTTCCGCAGGTCCCAAGCCTTAGGTTGTGGAGTCTGGCGCCCACTGGAGATCGAAAATCGCTACAAAAAAAGCTTGCACCAATGGTTGCGATTTTTTCACTAAAAATAAAGCGATTTCCGGAGTAATTTCAAGGAATGCGATTTTGGACTTGGCATTCCCTGAAAGAAATCGCTTTGAAGATGCTGAATGGACTGTCACTGCAACTGCGATTTGGGCAAATTGCCATCGCTCCTCCAGAATCACCGCCATAAGCTGGCATTAGTCTAGCGCTCCTCCAGAATCACCGCCATAAGCTGGCATTAGTCTAGCGCTCCTCCAGAATCACCGCCATAAGCTGGCATTAGTCTAGCGCTCCTCCAGAATCACCGCCATAAGCTGGTATTCACCTAGCGCTCCTCCAGAATCACCGCCATAAGCTGCTATTCGCCTAGCGCTCCTCCAGAATCAGCGCCATAAGCTGGCATTCGCCTAGCGCTCCTCCAGAATCACCGCCGTAAGCTGGCATTCGCCTAGCGCTCCTCCAGAATCACCGCCATAAGCTGGCATTCGCCTAGCGCTCCTCCAGAATCACCGCCATAAGCTGGCATTCGCCTAGCGCTCCTCCAGAATCAGCGCCATAAGCTGGCATTCGCCTAGCGCTCCTCCAGAATCACCGCCATAAGCTGGCATTCGCCTAGCGCTCCTCCAGAATCACCGCCATAAGCTGGCATTCGCCTAGCGCTCCTCCAGAATCACCGCCGTAAGCTGGCATTCGCCTAGCGCTCCTCCAGAATCACCGCCGTAAGCTGGCATTCGCCTAGCGCTCCTCCAGAATCACCGCCGTAAGCTGGCATTCGCCTAGCGCTCCTCCAGAATCACCGCCGTAAGCTGGCATTCGCCTAGCGCTCCTCCAGAATCACCGCCGTAAGCTGGCATTCGCCTAGCGCTCCTCCAGAATCACCGCCGTAAGCTGGCATTCGCCTAGCGCTCCTCCAGAATCACCGCCGTAAGCTGGCATTCGCCTAGCGCTCCTCCAGAATCACCGCCGTAAGCTGGCATTCGCCTAGCGCTCCTCCAGAATCACCGCCATAAGCTGGCATTCGCCTAGCGCTCCTCCAGAATCACCGCCATAAGCTGGCATTCGCCTAGCGCTCCTCCAGAATCACCGCCATAAGCTGGCATTCGCCTAGCGCTTTGGGAATTGCCGGCGGTTCCTTGAAAGCAGAAATCGCTGCTCACTCCTCTCTAGTGAGCCTTATGATGTGACATGGCAATGCCTTCCTGTGTGTGGCACCATCCAGGACAGGTATGCAGAGCTGGGAAATCAGGAGGGCAGAGATCTCACCAGCAGAGTCCCCAGGACAGAGATGCATAGCTCCCAACTGTCCCCTTTTCAGAGGGACAGTCCCTTTTTGGGAGCCCTGTCCCTCTGTCCCTCTTTCACCCTCATTTGTCCCTTTTTCAGGACTTTGTCCCTCTTGCTATGTAAATATATATATTTCAATAAAATGTGTTTGATTGACTCTAAGCTTTATTCCCATCCTTTAAATTGATATATTACTCATTTTAAAATGTTACTATGAAGGAAAATGAACCAGGATAGAAAGGACCAGTGTGGTTTGAATTATAAAACAACATATGTTTCTTATGAAATCTTTATGGTATGCGTGACTAGAGGCGTGGTGAGGGCGTGGCCAGGGTTGTGGCAGGGGCAGGGCTTAAGTGTCCCTTTTTCTCATCTCAAAAAGTTGGGAGGTATGGAGATGATAGAAGCTGCTACATGAATTACCTCTCCCTCCACACACCCAGAGACCAGTTCTGGGTGGAGTGACCTTTTAATAACCTCATCTCGACACAAAAGGGTTTTTCACGCTTATCTGAAGACTCTTCCATCCACTTTCTACAGGCAGTAAACATCCTGGACATATAAATCACTGCTCTATCTTCCAATAGCCGGACTATTGACTTTCTGCTGGGCAGCGGGACCCAGAAATCAATGATTAATCCGGAGACCGCTGGAGGAGAGAGACGATTCATCTTAATCAGGAGAATTCCCTCACACAAATCCATAATTCATCAAATATGTAACAAGAGGATTCGCGGACCGGCGCAGCCAGCCGGGGAAATGGCGAAAAATAATTGTTTTTAAAGGACACCTGAAGTGAAAAGTATATGGAGGCTGCCATATTTATTTCCTGTTAAACAATACCAGTTGCCTGGCAGCCCAGCTGATCTATTTGGCTGCAGTAGTGTCTAAATCACACCAGAAACAAGCATGCGCCTAATCTTGTTTGACAATAATGCCAGAAACACCTGATCTGCTGCATGCTTGTTCAGGGGCTGTGGCTAAAAGTATTAAGAGACAGAGGATTAGCAGGACAGCCAGGCAACTGGTATGGCTTAAAGCGGACCTAAACTCAGAACTTCCTCTCTGCTCTAAGAGATAAGCAACAGCATAATAACCTTTAAAGAAAAACATTTCTTTGTTACAGCTGATACAAATCCTGCAATAAATCTGCTGTGTGTCAACTTCCTGCTTTCATGGAAGCAGACATAGGGTTAACATCCTGTGTTTACGAAATAGCTGCTCTGCCGAGGAAGGCAGCTGACACAGCTGATAGATCAAATTACAGTTGTGACGATTCACAGATGAGGGAAATTTAGAAAGGCTAAACTCTCTAAATACATACAGGGTGCAGGTCTTTAAAGGGAAATAAATATGGCAGCCTCCATATCCCTCTCACTTCAGTTGTCTTTTAAGGCTGCTTACACACTAAGACGTTACAGGCGCACGTAGTGCAGCCTGTAACGCTCCCCCAACGCACAGCAATTTAACACAAGTGGGCTGTTCACACTGCCCGCGTTGCTTTACATGTAACGCTGCACGTTCTGCCGAAAGTGCAGCATACTATAGCGTTACAGCGGCTTAAGCCGCGTTAGACTGCTTGCACATGCTCAGTAGTGTTGGGGAGGAGCGGAGAGCGGCCAGGCACATGGCTAATTAATATTCACTGCACGTTGAGACGTGCAGTGTTTACTTCCTGGAGCGGCCGCTCTGTGCAGTGATTGGCCGGGCGGGACCACGTGATGCCGCATGCGTCCAAGAGTACGCATCACGGCATTACGAACACCAGAGTGAGCTGCACAACGCGAGTCACTCTGACGTCCACACCTAACGCAACGTCTTGGTGTGCAAGTAGCCTAAAGGGCCTCATCTATAACGGGCAAACTGGGTGTTTACCAAAAAAATTATGTTTAAATAAAACAAACACATTTTCAGATCAATAAATTTATGATCTGTCCTATGCTGCTCAATATTCTGAAAAACTGATCAGTATTTTCCACCAGGGTCAATCGTAAAATATAGAAAAAAAAAATGAAATTTGGTCACATTTCTTGATCGAAATAGAAATAAAACGTAACATTTAAATATGCAAATGATTGTTTTTATTGAAAAAAACTAGAAGATCGAACCTTGCATTGTATCGTATGTGGTCACCTTAACAATACTCTGAACACAGAAGTGGTATGATCAAGATCAATCAAGATTGTAGATTGTATCACTTATTATGCTGGGATGGGGAATAGGTTTCTTGTATTTAGTCTGGTTAGCCTGGATTAAGGTGCGTACACACATCCAATTTTGATTGGCCAATCATTGACCAATTTTAGCACTTCCATGTAATATGAGAGCCAACATATATTGAATACTATCAGGAGCAGATTATGTAGGTAAACAAACACTCACACTACATGCAGGTGGTAAAATTGGCCAATCAAAATTGCATATGTGTTCCAGACTTTAGATTTGACTTCCTAATAATCTTAACATTTGTATAGACTTGAGCCCGGTACACTCTTTCAATTATGATTGGCCAATCACTGAGCAATTTTACCACCTGCATGTAGTGTGAGGGTTCACCTACACAATCTGCTCATAATATTCAATATCTATTGACCCTCATACTACATGGAGGTGCTAAAATTGGCCAGTGATTGGCCAATCATAATTGGATGTGTGTATGCACCCTTATAAGAAACAAAACCAGACTCAAAGACCAACGTTCAGAACAAAGTATGAATGGTGGTCTTATAAATAGACGGATCAGGATTTGTAAAGTAGAAAGTAAAGATCTTTTGAATTTTTCAATTTTTTTATAGGCAAGCCCCTGAGAGGTGAAGTTAGCAATGCCTTCCTCTGACCCTGATCCTTGCTAGAGGAGCAGAGGCAAATGCTGGTGTCAGGCAGGGGGAGAGGACGAGTACTCAAAGCATCAATAGATAGATTTATCAGCACTGATCTATACATATCAACTATAACAAGCAAATTCTAATAATAATAAAAATATATTGGATTTCAGCCTAGCCATACATAAAGCAATTCTTTCTTATTGCTGCAATCAGAAACAGACTTTCCTAGAATCTGCCATATGTATTCATCGCCTGTGAGTATATCTTCTCCATATGTTTTTCTAGGATATTTATAAATGTATATCATATTCAATACAAAAGCAAATATTGCATCGTTTATGTCCTGAAGGTTGAATCATGCCCAGAATAAGACTGAGAATTACATGATCATTCCCATATTGTATCTGGGAGGAAGAGGCGTCTATACAATGCAGAATCCCCCGTACGATATCCCCCCATAATCCACTAACAGGTCCTCAGCTCACAGTCCTAGCATGCAAATATTCCCCCTAATCCGCATATAAAGCCGTCCGTGCGACTCTGCGAGCTGTCTGACGACACGCCGTGCTATCTGATCGCAGTACTGATTGATGACGCACGTCTGACACATTATTACCGCCATGTATACGAGATCCATATATGACTTAGCTATAACTAACTTTATGAGCTTCTGCATTATAATATCAGGACAATAAACCAAAATAATGATCTTAAAACCCCTGTTCAGTTTATATTGAGTGGGCCCCTCCCTTTACTAAAGTCATTTTTGCTAAAGAGGAACTGTCGCAAAAATCTTAAAATTTAAAACACATACAAATAAGAAGTATGTTTTTTTCCAAAGTTAGATGAGCCATAAATTACTTTTCTCCTATGTTGCTGTCACTTACAGAAAGTAGTAGAAATCTGACATTACCGACAGGTTTTGGGCTAGTCCATCTCTTCATGGGGGATTCTCAGCAAGGCTTTTATTCTTTATAAAGACATTCCCTGAAAAAGATCGGAAAACCGCGGACATTTTAGGCCAATCAGAAGACTAGAAAATACTCTGTAGTATCCGAGTCTTTTGATTGGCCTATCATTACCCCGGCAATCTGATTTCCATTTATCTGATTGGTGGAATGCTTCGGAGTCCGGAAGTATTTAGCCAATGAACTGTTTACAAGTATATTGTAATGTTAAGTATTGGTTTTTAACGGAATTCGTAATATTTTGCAGACGTCCGTAAAACATAATGAATTCCGCAAAAATCCAATACGTTTTCGGTATTCGCATTACCGTCGGTATACCGTGGTAACAGAAATTGGCATTTGCAGAAATCAGAATTTCTGTGGAATCAGAAATAGGCATTTCTAGAGGAGTAGCTATGGGAGGACAAGAGGGGACATATGTCCCTGGCGCAGCACTGTAAGTGGGCTTAGCACGGCCATTGCACCCCCACGTGCATGAGAGGCAGCTCACTGGCTGCCCAAAGTGCCCCCGCTTCTTCCCTTCCCTGTCTCAGCAGAGGAGGAGTACAGGAGCGTCAGCAGTAGAAAAGGCAGGAACATCTGGCTATCTAAAGGGGGGGGGACATCTGGCTATTTATAGGGGAGCACACCTTACTATCTAAATGGGGAAGGGGGCACATCTGGCTTATCTATAGGGGGGCACACCTGCTATCTATAGGGGGCACACCTGGCTATCTATAGGGGGCACACCTGGCTATCGAAAGGAGGGCACATCTGGCTATCTATAGGGGGGGCACATCTGGCTTATCTATAGGGGGGCACATCTGGCTATCTATAGGGAGGCACATCTGGCTTATCTATAGGGGGCACATCTGGCTATCGAAAGGAGGGCACATCTGGCTTATCTATAGGGGGGCACATCTGGCTATCTATAGGGAGGCACATCTGGCTTATCTATAGGGGGCACATCTGGCTATCGAAAGAAGGGCACATCTGGCTATCTGAACAGGGAAGGTGACACATTTGGCTATCTAAATAGGGGGGAGGGGGGGGGGCACATATTGCCATCTTTAGGAGGGAAGGGGTACATCTGGCTATCTAAGCAGCATTTGTACATTTGACTCCACCCATGACCACGTCCACATTATGAGGTGTGGCCACGTACATTTTGTTCAGGTGTTTGTGTGTGGGGGAGGGGCGCATGCAAAAACTGTCTTTGTCCTTGGGCGCTTTGTCCACTGTGCAGGTCAGCTCGCCTGTGCAGTCGACAGAAAAAGCTGGACCCGTCCGGCTTCATCTTAGTGGGCAGGTGTCTTGCGCCTGCGCAGTGCAGCTGAGCTCGTTGATGAAAGGGCGAGGAGGAGGGGTCAGGGGAAACCTCAACATTATCCAGAGGCTATCCCTCTATGAAGGCAAGTACCCAAATTGGGCAAATTTAACTGGTAAACTTTAAACTGCTTAAAAATGAGTGAAGAACGCCTGTGACAGTCTTGTGAAATTTGACTCTAACATTAGGTGGTTCCACAAATTTTCATTGCAGCCAGGCCCAGATTTACGTCACAGGAGCCTGTAGGCACAAATGCCCCAGCTGTCACTTCTCCTTTACTTCCCTTGCTCTTCATGGGTAGCTACAGGTGCCCCTTAGTATTAGGTAGCCAGAAGTACCCTCAGTATGAAGTTGCATAGGGAAGGAGGGAGGAAGGCACTCGAGGAGCAGAGTGAGCCAACTTTCTTTCTTCAGGCGCCTGTAGACACATGCCTACAGTGCCTGATAGCAGGCGCGTCGCTAGCGCTATTTGTTGGTGGCACGTGCCCCCAATATGCCTCAGGGGTGCCACGGATCTCAGTTTGGGGAGTGCCCTACATCTGTGCCCCAAATCTATTGTTAAACGCGGCCGCCGTTCGCTCGATACGGCGGCCGCCATGTTGTGGGTGGTGCTGACAGTCCTCCTCTCCTGCACCGCCCCCTGCCCAATCACAAGCGCCGCTGTCGCTGAGCAGCACGTGGCAGGGGGCGTGTCGGTGTGGGATCATAGTGTGGACTGACTGTGGAGACAGCCGCAGGGGGCTGGAGTGAGCGAGCGAGCGAGCGTGGTAACTCCGCCCCCTGCACGCGCTTCTTTTGGGCTCCCAGTCGGCGTCCTCCTGTCTTGCATCCCCGCGATTACATTTTAAAGGCAGGAGGGCGGCCATGTCACTCACTACATCACGGGGGAGGAGGCTGCGCCTATCACTCACTACCTAATCTGGGGGCGCCTATCACTCACTACCTAACGGGGGTCCCTGGTGTCACTCACTATCTAACTGGGGGTCCCTGGTGTCACTATCTAACTGGGGGTCCCTGCTGTCACTAACTGGTGGTCCCTGCTGTCACTATCTTACTGGGGGTCCCTGCTGTCACTCACTATCTAACTGGGGGTCCCTGCTGTCACTCTCTAACTGGGGGTCCCTGCTGTCACTCACTATCTAACTGGGGGTCCCTGCTGTCACTCCCTATCTAACTGGGGGTCCCTGCTGTCACTCCCTATCTAACTGGGGGTCCCTGCTGTCACTCCCTATCTAACTGGGGGTCCCTGCTGTCGCTCACTTACTGGGGATCCCTGCTGTCACTCACTATCTAACTCGGGGGCCCTGCTGTCACTCACTATCTAACTGGGGGTCCCTGCTGTCACTCCCTATCTAACTGGGGATCCCTGCTGTCACTCACTATCTAACTCGGGGGCCCTGCTATCACTCACTATCTAACTGGGGGTCCCTGCTGTCACTCCCTATCTAACTGGGGGTCCCTGCTGTCACTCCCTATCTAACTGGGGGTCCCTGCTGTCACTCCCTATCTAACTGGGGGTCCCTGCTGTCACTCCCTATCTAACTGGGGGTCCCTGCTGTCACTCCCTATCTAACTGGGGGTCCCTGCTGTCACTCCCTATCTAACTGGGGGTCCCTGCTGTCACTCCCTATCTAACTGGGGGTCCCTGTTACTCACTACCTAAACTGGGGCCTCCTGTCACTACATACACTGGGGGGCTCCTGTCACTAAATGAGCTGGGGGTCTCCTGTCCCTACCTGAACTGGGGGACTCCTGGCGCTACCTGAACTGGGGGACTCCTGGCGCTACCTTAACTAGGGGGCACCTGTCGCTACCTGAACTATCCAGGCCAGCCAGCCCAGCATCACCACCAGCCAACCAGCCCAGAATCACTGCCAGCCAGGCCACAGCATCACTGCCAGCCAGGCCACAGCATCACTGCCAGGCCTTTCAGCTCACACATCATCCCCAATCCAGCCAAAAACCGTATTGCCAGGAACAGCAGCCAGTAGAGGAGAATTCAGAAGCCAGGTGAGAGGTGTCTACCATATTAAGGGGGCATTCTGCCTATTTATGTGAAATGCTGTCTATTTATGTGCCCCATGACTGCTGAATTTGTCTTGTTGGGGGCTTCATGGTTGCTGAATTTGTCTTGTTGGGGGCCTCATGGTTACTGAATGTCTTGTTGGGGGCCTCATGATTGCTGAATTTGTCTTGTTGGGAGCCTCATGATTTGTTGGGGGCCTCATGATTGCTGAATTTGTCTTGTTGGGGGTCACATGATTTGTTGGGGGCCTCATGATTGCTGAATTTGTCTTGTTGGGGGCCTCATGATTGCTGAATTTGTCTTGTTGGAGGCCTCATGATTGCTGAATGTGTCTTGTTGGGGACCTCATGATTTGTTGGGGGCCTCATGATTGCTGAATTTGTCTTGTTGGGGGCCTCCTGATTTGTTGGGGGCCTCATGATTGCTGAATTTGTCTTGTTGGGGGTCACATGATTGCTAACTGCGAGACTATGGGAAAAGCTGAATCCTTATCATATGAGACAATAGCATTAAACCTACTTTTTTAGCTTTTTAAAACAGAAAATAAAACTGGGAGGTTCTAAAAAAAATGAATACATTTTTTCAGGAGTAGGATGGATGAAATTGTTTATCTTCACAGTTTTTCAACTTGGATTTTCCATAATGTTCATGTATGTGTTAAAACGTTTGTACAGTATTTAGTTTAAATTGCTGTTGCCACTTTGCGATAGATAAGTGACTTGTCAAAATTGTATGTGCGTATACATCTTTGATCTATGCCTATACTGATCGTAAATTATCTAAAGGACAGGGGGCTCCATCCAGTATTTCGATGGGCAGGCCCGTTATCTGTAGCTTACACCGCTGCTAAGTTCATGTACGTTTGGCCCCACCCATGGCCACGCCCACTCACTGCACGACCACGCCCATTTTTTGTCGCAGCGCGCGCCGCATATACCCCCACCTAGTGCCCACAGGTGCCCCCGATCTCCAAGGACCCTAGGAACGCCCCTGCCTGATAGTAAATCCGGCACCGGTTGAAGCTAATTTGTGAATTCCATTAAAGTCAATGGGCCGACTTTAAAGGCTAATAGCGAAACTCCTATAGAAGATAGAACCACCACATTTGCTAGGTATGTGTAGGAGATTAGATGTTTATGAAGCTTGTAAAGAAATATGTATTTTATACCATATATTTCTCAGAGATCTTCATTACCTATCTTCAATCAGTGCAGATGATTGTACTACTAACACCCTGGTGGGACACGTAGTTCCACATCTGCAGAAGAGTCACAGGTCACCTAACTCAGAAAACAACTCTTGGACCGGTCATCCCATTTCTTGTTTCCGAATTCAGCAGATGATTTCCGCATTCCAAGCTGCTTATTCCTTGAAGAATTTGCTCAGGAAGCCAAGACGAGGGCCTACAGCTGTGATGTACCTCGACTCTTCCTCCACTGCTTCCTGGATTGCCAGACGTCTTGGAGGGTGATGAAGAAAGTGTCCAAGCCCAACACCTGCTCTCCAGGCTTCCTCCTCACTTCCACGGTGAAGGCCGAGATAAGGGCGGCATTCCTACAAACGTCCATCTCAGCTACCGTCACGGACAACAGCCAAGAATCCGCATTGTTCCATACCTCGTCTTCTGCCAAATGCACTTGTATCACCATCCGGAAAAGATTTAATGATATCCTAAAACAATGAGTAACCTCAAAACCCCCTAGGCTAGATAGAGCGATATTCCGTCTCCTTCGAATCGCTGAGCGGAGGGGAAATTCCAGCGGCAAAAATATGTGCAGATGTTTGTTTGGGGTTTATTTTCTTGTGCAGGATGATGACTTCCATAATCACAGATAAGAATCAGACCATTAGCGTTATAAGGACTTCGTATTGTCCAGGTGTCACATTCCTCTACAACATGGACCTTCCTTGACTGGGCTACACATTCTTCTGGTTGCTTCTGGGTTCTGTGATATCAAAACCTAGAATGATGACGGGTGGTCTTTTAAAGTGAACCTGTTCTATCATTTAACTCAAGCAACTAAAGCAAGAGGCACCCATAGAATAAACTGATACATACTGTCATAACCTGGTAGTGAACCTGAGCCAAAGGCTTCCCTCTGTTTTGGTAAGAATTCGCCTTTACCTTCGGCATGGGTACACTATACACTCACCTGAAGGATTATTAGGAACACCTGTTCAATTTCTCATGAATGCAATTATCTAATCAACCAATCACATGGCAGTTGCTTCGATGCATTTAGGGGTGTGGTCCTGGTCAAGACAATCTCCTGAACTCCAAACTGAATGTCAGAATAGGAAAGAAAGGTGATTTAAGCAATTTTGAGTAACTTTGGACAGGGAGATAGTAGACAACTAATCATTTAGTAAGAAAAGTGTCCCCTCAGGGATGCTCTTGGAGGGATTTTTATCCGATTTGATTGTATATGATACTCTTAGCAGTGTTACTCACAAATATTTGCCAAAGTGTTTTTCGCATCGAAAATGCTATTTTCGATTTTGAAAATATATTCTCACGATATTCTCACGATATGGTCAATGAAAACAAAATATAAGAAGGTGGTACAAAAACATACATTTTCACGTAAGACGCAAATGTTCGTACATGAGTTAACAGAAAAGTAAACATTTTAAAGCCAGAAATCGCAAAAACGCAAAAGTACTACAAGTTTGTAAAGATCTTACCTGTCAGCGGTTCCAGCGAGGGCTCAGGCAGCACTGGGCTGCTGCTGGAAGCTTCCTCTTCCTATTTCTGCAGCGGCATCCCCAGCACCCCTGCGGCGGTGACTCAGCATGTACATTCCTCCAGCCCAGGGCCGGCGCTACCATAAAGGCAAAGGGGGCAGTTGTCCCGGGGTCCTGACCTCTGCTGAGGCCCCAGCAGCGCCGACCCTGCTATATTTTCTCCCCCCCCCACCGCTCGCACTGCTCCCCGGGGCCCTGATGCAAGTATATTAGCAGCCATAATTACCTTATTCCCAGCGGGTTAGCAGGCGGGCAGCGGCTGCACTCGGAGACACGCTGTTTCCCTCCTCTGGGTCATAGAGGGCCCGCTCACCCGCCGGGACTAAGGTAATTATGGCTGCTAATATACTTGCAGCAGGGCCCGGGGAGCAGAGCGGTAATGGGGGTGGGCAACGCTGAAGTTTGCCCCAGGGCCACAGGGCCCCTTGAACCGGCCCAGCTCCAGCCTCCCCAGGGGGACGCGCCCGTCACAGAGCAGTTCTTATAGGTTGAGGAGGCGTGTCTAGTGGGTGACAGCTGACACACTGGTCAGCTGACACTTTTCTGCTGGAACCTTTGCTGATTGGCCAGTTCCTTTTTTGGGCTGGTCTGTGATCTTTCCCACCTGTATATAAGCTCTGTTCATTCAGTTGCTCACTGCCCGTGATAGCAATCAGTACGCTGGTTTTGCTGGGCACGTTATCACTCCGTGATAATCATATTGTATTTCAATGCGACTTTCATTATTGTATTTCAATGCGACTGCCAGACTGACTTAGTTATGACCTTAGCTTTACTGACCACTCTCTTGCCTAGTCCTCTGTACTGCAGCCATCTGATCTAACGTGTATGACCTTAGCCTGTTACAGACTCGGATTCTGCCTAGCCCTTTGTACTGCAGCCATCTGATCTAACGTGTATGACCCTAGCCTGTTATTGTCTCCGATTCTGCCTAGCCCTTTGTACTGCAGCCATCTATTCTAACGTGTATGACCTTAGCCTGTTACAGACTCGGATTCTGCCTAGCCCTTTGTACTGCAGCCATCTGATCTAACGTGTATGACCCTAGCCTGTTATTGACTCCGATTCTGCCTAGCCCTTTGTACTGCAGCCATCTGATCTAACGTGTATGACCCTAGCCTGTTATCGACTCCGATTCTCCCTAGCCCTTTGTACTGCAACCATCTGATCTAACGTGTATGACCCTAGCCTGTTATCGACTCCGATTCTGCCTAGATCACCGTACTGCAGCCATCTGATCTAGTGTGTATGACCCTAGCCTGTTAACGACTCTGATTCTGCCTAGCCCTTTGTACTGCAGCCATCTGATCTAACGTGTATGACCCTAGCCTGTTATCGACTCCGATTCTCCCTAGCCCTTTGTACTGCAACCATCTGATCTAACGTGTATCACCCTAGCCTGTTATCGACTCCGATTCTGCCTAGATCACCGTACTGCAGCCATCTGATCTAGTGTGTATGACCCTAGCCTGTTAATGACTCCGATTCTGCCTAGCCCTTTGTACTGCAGCCATCTGATCTAACGTGTATGACCCTAGCCTGTTATCGACTCCGATTCTGCCTAGCCCTTTGTACTGCAACCATCTGATCTAACGTGTATGACCCTAGCCTGTTAACGACCCCAATTATGCCTAGCCCTTTGTACTGCAACCGTCTGATCTAACGTGTATGACCCTAGCCTGTTACCGACTCCGATTCTGACTAGCTCACCGTACTGCAGCCAGCTGATATTGCCAATTTGTCCACATAGCACCTGGCATGATAAAAATTCTTTACAGAGGCATTTTTGCTCAAAAGTAAATTTTTTTCATTATTTTTGTTAGAACTGATGTAAAAAGAATGTAGGCATATTTGCTCATCACTAACTGAAGATTTCTAGGCCACGATTTGCGGTATCCTTTCCATGGGAACTGGTTATTTTATGTCTTGTAGAGCGATTGGATGGAATTATTTTTCCTCCGTTGAAGAACTGTTACATCCCATTATGTAAGCCACGTTTCTGCGGCCAGACATTCATCACCGATGGTCTTTACAAGCGATCTGGCTCATGGAACTTTTTGTGATACGGCAGGAAGAGAGATCATCAGCGCTATACTCATTGTTGCACTCCAGCCAGATACGATGATTGGCTGTGTGTCAGAGGATGGCCTTCCAACAACGTTCCGCACATGTTTCCAATCAAGGCTCGTGTTTTCCTGCTGAATAAGCCCCCAGGGGCAGCGGCCAGCGCTGCTATGTATCTGGAGTGGGCCGGAACGCTCGCTCAGCCAGTTGGTTGCCAGGTTTATCCTCTGATTTTTTATCTGCCTCGTTGTTTACATGCCGGCCGGTAGCAGATCTGGAAGGTTTTGGATGTTGGTAATAAAGAGGGTGTGAAACCGATAGGGGCTGGGCAACCCTGGACTTGTTCTGGGTCAGCACAATGGTTATACAGATGAAGGAAAAGGGCAGTTACGGGCCAGCAGCTCCCCCAGCATGCGGCGGCCATATTGTAGCTTGTTACAGCTTAATGAGGGTAATTACCTGACCCCCGGGGGAGTCTGCAGACCGCTCCCTTCTTAAAATAGATTGCTGTTCAAATCTTGTAAACGCCAATGTATAAATGTGAGAATTATAGAAAGCCTGACTCAGCAGACCTGCATAAGCTGAGAAGTTGGGAGATTGTTATAATATAAACTACAGTTTCTAAATGGCTGTTAACTGCAGACAACTTTCCTTGTTTTCTTCTCTTTCTTTTAGTTTTTTTCTTTTTGTCTATTTTTATTACTCTTTTCTTTTGTTTACTCTCATTATTAGTATAGAATAGTATTTCTGATTCTTGCTCCTGATTACCCTGATGCACAAAACTTTCTAGTGTGCAATCTTGACTTATTTACCTTATTAGTCAGATAACTTTTCAGCACTGCGCAAATAAAAAAAGGGGACTTCATTATTTTGTTTCCAATAAGCGTTTAGGCCTGGAAACCACTACAAGTCACAAATCTCTAGCGCAATCAATAGCGTTTTTAATTAGCGTTTTGTAAGCGATTCCATAAGCGTTTTCCTGAGATTTTGGTAGCTATTTTAAAAAGTGTCATCTTTTTGCCAGCGATTGTGATTTTCGATTAGCGATTTTATTTCTGATTGCTCATTTCAAATGATTATTATTTTTATACAGTTTGTAGTCATTTAATATTGCACACAAATCGATGTGTGGCGATTCATGAGCGATTTGTCAGCGCTTCAATACATTACATTGGAGCGCAAACGCTCGCAAAATGCTGCATATCCTGCGATTGCGATTTTGCTTATCACAATCGTCCCTGTGGAATCTGTCCCCTCCATTTACATTGGCAGAACATTTAGGGAAATCGCTAGCGATTTAAAGCGATCCCTTAAAGTGGACCCAAATTAAAAATACAAGATTTCAGAAATAAAATCTATTTTCTACATTATAATAAATAAATAGCAGCCTTTTTTTCAGCTGCATGATGACAAATATAAAATATTTTATATGTATTGGAGGAACCCCTCCCTTCCTTTCATATTGCTGGGACAGAATCCGGCAGACTGGTGGAGGAGATAAAAAACAAAACACCGGCTGCTACTGATCATGTCACAGGGGAGGTGATCTCAGCTTGTGTGAGATTTCACATAGACGACGCCCCTGTGAGGGAGGGTAGCTGATGACAAACACACCCATGATCTAAAACCTCCTACTAAGCTCAGAAGTAATGGCTGCCACCTGTATAACCGTAGCTATGAAAAGAGAAGGGTGAAAAGCAGGCACTGAAATGGTCATAGGCTTGAAGGAGTGTTTATTTATCTCTGTATGTGTCAGAGTGGTGCAACTAAATATTTTGAATAAAAAAAAAAGTTTGGTTTGGGTCCGCTTTAACGATCAAAAAAGCGCTCGAGTGGGTTCCAGCCCTAAAGATAGAAAAGTATAAGGATCGTGAAGTAATAAACTTTTTGCTGTTATTCAATTCAAGTTTTCTCCTAGGCCCCATTTTACCTAAAACCATCCCCACATGCAAATGAAATGCACATTATATGTAGCACTTCCAGTAAGGCCTGGAACCCACTGAAAACAGCAAACACGAAACGCTACCGCTAGAGTTTTGTCTGAGCGGTTTGCAAGCGGATTCATGCGCGTTTTCGGTCGCGCTTTGCAACATTGTATTTTTTTGCTCAGCGGTTGTGTAGCGTTTTGCGTTTTGCATTTTTATCCTGATTGGTCCTGTGAATTATTTTTCATTTTGTTACAGTGTGCTGAACCGCAAAACGCTAGCAAAACCGCTCAGTTTAGGTTTTGCTGAGCATTTCCGCTAGCGTTTCAATACTTTACATTGAAGCGCTAACGCTCCCAAAATGCTGCACGTCCTGCGTTTGCATTTCTGGGAAACGCAAACGCTCCTGTGGAAGTTGCCCCATCCATTAACATTGGCCCAACGTTTTGGCAAAGTGCTAGCGTATCGCAACGCTGCCAAAACGCTACCAAAAGTGCTCCTGTGGGTTCCAGCCCTACGTTTTGATTGGTCAGATTCTGACCTGCATACAATTTACATAAACTTTACAAGCAAGCCAGAATAATTGCATCCCATGTGTGAAGTGGTTTCAAACTGTTCCATGTTCTTGAAAGTTAGAGGTTGCTTTGTAATTCAAAAGTTTTAGGTTGAAAGTGGAAATGTTTTCAGCTTTATGTTTTCTAGATAAACACAACCCGCCTGTCTTATAAACTTTACTTGCGTCCTTCTAAAAATAGGGCAGCAACGGTTTAACAGTTGCCGTGATTATTGGAGAACCTTAAACTTGGCCAACGAATCCTGATCTCCACATTCCTCTTGAAGGAAAACATCAGCTGTCCGAAACTTTGAACCAAACAAAAACAAGGCCAAATGTATCGGAAAAAAAAAACTTCTACCACAAGGGTGGAAACTCTCCTCCAAATTGTTTTTTTCCGAGTTCAATTTGGAATTTCCTTATTGTGTAGCCGGTTTCCTCCAAGACTTCAAGAATGTCTTTTTCCAACGTAGAAGATGAAGCGGAGGAAGCGACATCCTCCTTTTGTGGACTGCTCTGATGGGCTTCCGTCACCTGGGAGAGAGATCTCACCATTAGACCGAGCGGGGAAGTATTTTTATAAACAAACAGGATGCAGCGAACGCGTAAGGCCTGAGGATGCGAGGAGGAAGACGTTCCTGAATTCTTGAGGCATGTGTAGAGTAATGTCCATCATCATCACGTTTTCAGAAGAATAACAAGATTGTAACCGCTGCACCTGCCATTATTTAGGTGGCTGCCAAGAAAAAAGAATCTGAACTCATCAAACTTTATCGGTCATCAGATCAGCAGCTAATGGGGAAAAACAATGAGCCATAAAAGCTTGAAAGCTCCAATTTTTAATACATTTGCCAAGTGAATATAATATGTACTGTGCGAGCAGCGCTACCAGTTTATAGATGAGGATTCTAAGCTGTCAATAAAATTTGTTATAAAAGGTATCAGAGCTATACTAGCTACTCGATAACATAGTAATATTAAATCTCTATTTCTCAGCTCCTGAACTCACCACGTTATTTTCTCGAGTTCTCGACTGTCTATCTGGTGTTTCTGCATGATTGCCATCTCGTTTCCTCAAATTTCATGTAAGTAAAACGGTATTTGTGATATTTCCACCAACTCTCTCTGCTCCCCCTACTTTACAGCAACCTCAACTCCTAATGCCTGCTGCCTGTAGGTGATATTGAGCTCTCATTTAAGGCACAGTGTTCCTCATTAACTACCACCTTCTACTTCCACCTCAAAAATGTTTCCTAAATTGTCCCATCCACACACAAGTGGCTACTAAAATGCTTGTATATGCTCAAATCCTTTCCCATTTTGACTACTGTAACCCCCACTCTGTGGTCTACCAAAAAAAACAGAAAGACATCTCTCCATTCCCTTCTGAACTCTGCTGCCCGCCTCATCCACCTCTCCTCCCGCTCCTCTGATGCTGCCCCTCTCTGCCAATCCCTACTGACCTCTGCTGCCCATCTCATCCACCTCTCCTCCCGCTCCTCTGATGCTGCTCCTCTCTGCCAATCCCTACTGACCACTGCTGCCCGACACATCCACCCCTCCTCCCGCTCCTCTGATGCTGCTCCCCTTTGCCAATCCCTACTGACCTCTGCTGCCCATCTCATCCACCTCTCCTCCCGCTCCTCTGATGCTGCTCCTCTCTGCCAATCCCTACTGACCACTGCTGCCCGACACATCCACCCCTCCTCCCGCTCCTCTGATGCTGCTCCCCTTTGCCAATCCCTACTGACCTCTGCTGCTCATTTCATCCACCTCTCCTCCCACTCCTCTGATGCTGCTCCTCTCTGCCAATCCCTACTGAGCACTGCAGCCTGCCTCATCCACCTCTCCTCCCGCTCCTCTGATGCTGCTCCTCTCTGCCAATCCCTACCGAACTCTGCTGCCCATCTTATCCCCCTCTCCCCTCGCTCCTCTGATGCTGCTCCTCTCTGCCAATCCCTACTGACCACTGCTGCCCGTCTCATCCACCTCTTCTCCCACTCCTCTGATGCAGCTCCTCTCTGCCAATCCCTACTGAACTCTGCTGCCCGTCTCATCCACCTCTCCTCCCGCTCCTCTGATGCTGCTCCTCTCTGCCAATCCCTACTGACCTCTGCTGCGCGTCTCATCCACCTCTTCTCCCGCTCCTGATGCTGCTCCTCTCTGCCAATCCCTACTGAACTCTGCTGCCCATCTCATCCACCTCTCCTCCCGCTCCTCTGATGCTGCTCCTCTCTGCCAATCCCTACTGACCACTGCTGCCCGTCTCATCCACCTCTTCTCCCACTCCTCTGATGCAGCTCCTCTCTGCCAATCCCTACTGACCTCTGCTGCCCGTCACATCCACCTCTCCTCCCGCTCCTCTGATGCTGCTCCTCTCTGCCAATCCTTAATGACCTCTGCTGTCCATCTCATCCACCTCTCCTCCCGCTCCTCTGATGCAGCTCCTCTCTGCCAATCCCTAATGACCTCTGCTGCCCATCTCATCCACCTCTCCTTCCGCTCCTCTGATGCTGCTCCTCTCTGCCAATCCCTAATGACCTCTGCTGCCCATCTCCTTCACCTCTCCTCCCGCTCCTCTGATGCAGCTCCTCTCTGCCAATCCCTACTGACCTCTGCTGCCCGTGTCATCCACCTCTCCTCCCGCTCCTCTGATGCTGCTCCTCTCTGCCAATCCCTAATGACCTCTGCTGCCTGCCTCATCCACCCCTCCTCCCACTCCTCTGATGCTGCTCCTCTGCCAATCCCTACTGACCTCTGCTGCCCGTCTCATCTACCTCTCCTACCGCTCTTTTGATGCCACCCCTCTGTGCCAATCCCTGCTGACCTCTGCTGCTCATCTCATCCACCTCCCCTCTCGCTCCTCTGATGCTGCCCCTTTCTGCCAACCCCTACTGAACTCTGCTGCCCTCCTCATCCACTTCTCCTCCCGCTCCTCTGATGCTGCTCCTCTCTGCCAATCCCTAATGACCTCTGCTGCCCTCCTCATCCACCTCTCCCACTTCGCTCCTCTGATGCAGCTCCTCTCTACCAATCCCTACTGACCTCTGCTGCCCGTCTCATCCACCTCTCCTCCCGCTCCTCTGATGCTGCCCCTCTCTGCCAATCCCTACTGACCTCTGCTGCCTGTCTCATCCACCTCTCCTACCGCTCTTTTTGATGCCACCCCTCTGTGCCAATCCCTGCTGACCTCTGCTGCTCATCTCATCCACCTCTCCTCCCGCTCCTCTGATGCTGCCCCTTTCTGCCAACCCCTACTGAACTCTGCTGCCCTCCTCATCCACCTCTCCCCCTTCGCTCCTCTGATGCTGCTCCTCTCTGCCAATCCCTACTGACCTCTGCTGCCCTCATCCACTTCTCCTCCCGCTCCTCTGATGCTGCTCCTCTCTGCCAATCCCTAATGACCTCTGCTGCCCTCCTCATTCACCTCTCCCCCTTCGCTCCTCTGATGCTGCCCCTCTCTGCCAATCCCTACTGACCTCTGCTGCCCTCCTCATCCACTTCTCCTCCCACTCCTCTGATTCTGCCCCTCTCTGCCAATCCCTACTGACCTCTGCTGCCCATCTCATCCACCTCTCCTCCCGCTCCTCTGATGCTGCTCCTCTCTGCCAATCCCTAATGACCTCTGCTGCCCATCTCATCCACTTCACAGCCATATTATTATTTTTATTATTATGATTATATTTGATCTATAAATCGCCAACATATTCCGTGGTGCTGTACAGGATAAGCAAGGAACATGGGGTACATATTAATACAGACAATGGTATACACCAATATATAGACGCTGATAAATACAGGTAGTCTCTGACTTACAAACGACCGACTTACGAACGACCCCCCGATATGAACGGCATGGATTCTGTGTTTCCATGGGAACAAGTACAAAACTATTTTTTAAAATTGGACTTGTACGTTTTTGAGAAAATTGATTTAAAAAAATTCAAAGAAAAAATGGCTTTTAAACTTGTATAAGCAGATACAGAGGGCAGAGGTGACTCAGAGGGAGACGCTGGAGGCACAGGGGCGCACAGAGGAGGTACAGAGGGCAGAGGTGACACAGAGAGGGACACTGGAGGCACAGAGGAGGTACAGAGGGCAGAGGTGACACAGAGGGGAACACTGGAGGCACAGGGGGGCACAGAGGAGGTACAGGGGACAGAGATGGCACAGTGTTCCGACTTAAGAACAGATTCAGGTTAAGAACAAACCTACAGTCCCTATCTCGTTCGTTAACCGGGGACTACCTGTAATACTGAATAGGTAGACATAGTAATTACAGTGACAAATGAAACATGATGAACAAAATGTATAACAAATTCCAAGACACAAAGGGTGGGAGAGCTCTGCCCTTGACAGCTTACAATCTAAATATCATGCTTCAATGGAAAATGTAAATACACTTCAAGGCTAAGATAAACTTGAAAACATTGCTTTGATGGCTGTAACACTTCGCAGTTAAATAATCTTAATAAGCCTGGGCATATTTATTTTTTCTTAATTTTTGAAAAAAAAATATGCCATTGTTACATACAAGAATAAATATGAAATTATATCATTATTCTGTCGGTATCATAGTTTGGTAACCCCCCCTTCCCCCATTCCCAGCATCCTCTCTGTTTCATGTTAAACAAAGGCCAGATGTGCGGGGCGACACCGATACTCCTCCACTTGTGGGGTTAAGAAACAACAACAAGGCAGAGATGATTGCGGCTGTGATATGTCATTCTCTCCTATGTGCAGATACATATGGGGGGGAATGGGGACCGCCGGGTCAGTGAGCGCACGTGTGTATCGATTCCCCGACCAATCACTGCTGCCGTTTCCTGTTACTTCCTGTGTGTATCGTTTATCTTCCAGAATAATCTCCGCTGTCTCCGCAAATATGTCAGGAAAATCATCCGATTAGAATAAACTGAATGGACGGATTCAGGGGTAAAAATTATATTAACCGCATGCCATTTCAAATGTTTATTTTAAATTGTTATTTATTTTTATTTGTTGTGTTTGTGATGAAATAAAAGTTTTGAATATATAGAGCAATGCTCTCTGCACCGGCCTTCCAAACAAGGACTTGTACCGCCTACAGCTGATACAGAATACTGCTGCCAGACTGCTAACCAACCAACCCTGTCACTGCCACATAACGCCAGTCCTGCACTCCCTTCACTGGCAACCTATAGAATGGAGGGTCCTATTCAAGATCGGCCTACTGACATTTGTATCACTACATAATCTGGGCCCTGGATACGTGAAAGAAATGTTACAGCTGCGCAGCAATCTGAGATCCACAGGTTCTAATAATCTGGTCATACCCAGAGTCCACCTGGAAACTTTTGGTCCCAGAGCCTTCTGTCATGCTGCCCCTACGTTTTGGAACTCCTTACCTCAACAGATCAGGACAGATCCATCCCTGGCTGTGTTTAAATCCAGACTGAAAACCCACCTGTTCAGTTTGGCATTTGCAGAATTATAACTTTTGTTGTGTGAATACTTCATCCTACTACCAATTACTGAATCTGAGAGAGCCTAAGCGCTTTGAGTCCTACCGGAGAAAAGTGCTATAGAAATGTTATTGTATTGTATATATATTCAATATTCCTTATTAATCTGCAGGAGCTGAACTACAAACCATGGGTCCCCCAAAACATTGATGCCCACCCCCCCCCAGATGTTCACACCCCTTCCCTTGCCTCCCCTTGGTGACCCTGGAGGGGGAATAGTATTTAACACGGCCCGGACTTGTGCAGCAGCAGGATCAGTCATATACCGGCTGTATCCTGCGCCCAAGTCTCCCAGCGGCGATATCTCTCGTACGCCCCCTCAGAGCACTGGGCCCCCTTTCTCCCCTGTAGATATGCCCCTGTTAACATGCCCCTCTGTAAAGGGGACCTGCTGTGTACAATAAAGGTGGTTGGCCACACACTATACAATTTTTTGTAATATCTGTTCAATTCAAGAATAGCAATCCATTTTTCTGACTGATTGTAACATTTAAAAAATCTGACCAATGTGCCACACACACATGTACAATTTTTCCCCAATTATGATAATGATTGGAAACTCTAAGAAAATTGCTTGGGTGTGTATATTAATAAATTGACAATCTAACACACACACACCATACAAACTTTAGAAAAATTGAAGAAAACTTTCTGGCATTCCAGATCGATAAAAATCGGAAAAAAAGGGAAATCCGAGCTGATTTTTCAGTCGAATGAAAAAAAAAAAGTCAATTTTTTTCAGGCGATTCGATCATATTTATCAAATTGCCATAAAATCAGATCATTTTATTGTATTGTGTTGTCGCCACCTTAAGGCTCCCTGATCACTGCAAATCTGTTTTGCTATTCGGTTTCCGATTTGCAATTCCGATTTTCCCTGAATGCTATCAACAGAAAAACGGAGGAAAAAAAACGCAGCATGCAGTAACGATTAAAAATCAGTATCGGATGTAAAACTCAATTAAAAATCGGAATCGCATGCAGTGTGCAGGGAGCCTAATACTGATACAAAACCAAGGAATAATATATGCTGACAGCTTCCTGTTCATAATTTGTCCCGGCCCCGCCTCCAAAGGATGCTAAAGTTATTATTAGCGTTGGTCGTAATGGATCATTTGGAATTCCTGAATTTTCACGCATGCAGAAATCCATTTCCACCAAACGCTTTGATTGTCAGCAGGCAGGAGAAAAGCACATGATCACATAAGCTAATATTTGCTGAAATTGCGGGTCAATGAAAAATTATGCATTCTCATTAGTATTTTGTGCAAAATTAATTTCGCGATACTTGGAAGTTTCGCACTACGATTTTGCATTTTGATAATTTTTTTTATTTTGCTGCAAAATTTCTTCTATGTGAAATTCAAGCTGAAAATAACATATTCTATTTGCATAAAGTCATCATGGCACTGACCACGTACCATCACTATGCCACCTTCTATCTGACAGCGCCCAAGTCCATAAGTGTCCACAGGAAGAGGAAAGTGTTGGTAAGTAGACTAGCAGGTGCGTAGCAATAGGGGGTGCAGAGGTAGCGACCGCATCGGGGCCCTTGGGCCAGAGGGGCCCCGAAGGGTCCACCCTCTATCACAGTATTAGCTCTCTATTGGTCCTGTGCTGGTAATAATCACTTCTATAGATGCTTTGAATAGTAGTAATCCTTAACACACTGTTCCCAATCCCCTTCTTGCACCTCTGACACTGGGGTTGTCCTTGGCAGGTTTTGGTTGTTATGTATAGAGTGCTTGGGGGGGGCCCCATGTAAAACTTGCACCGGGGCCCACAGCTCTTTAGCTACGCCACTGTAGACTAGATAGTGCAGCCAGCCATCAGCAGAACAGGCCAAGACATTACAAGGGATTGCAGAAACCCTGATTCACAGCACAGCCTGAATAATAACAGTGACACCTACAGGCTGGAGGCAGTAGCACCAAGTTCTGAAAAAATGCAAAAAAATTAGTTTGGCAAAAATTCAGGCTCAGCGGCAGCGCTGATAGGTACACTGTGTAGTCCTTAGTTCACACAAGAGGGTTCTGACTTAAAGGGGAACTGAAGTAAGAGGTATACGGAGGCTGCCATATTTATTTCCTTTTAATCAATACCAGTTGCCTGCCAGCCCTGCTGGTCTATATCTCTGCAGTAGTATCTGAATAACACCAGAAACAAGCATGCAGCTAGTCTTGTCAGATCTGACTTTAAAGTCTGAAACACCTGATCTGCTGCATGCTTGTTCAGGGGCTATGGCTAATAGTATTAGAGGCAGAGGATCAGCAGGGCTGCCAGGCAACTGGTATTGCTTAAAAGGAAATAAACATGGCAGCCTCCATATACCTCTCTCTTCAGTTCCCCTTTAAGGAGCACAAAATGTAAGTTCAGTTATATTGTGTCTCTTGTGTTGCTGGTATCAGAAGTAGGAATGTGTATTTTCTCAAATGCAACCTCTGTAAAGCCAGGCCTAAGAGATGCAAGAAACTGTGCATTCTGTAAGGGCTTGTTCACACTATAAGCGTTTTTGTTTTTTTTAGCGCTGGCGATTTTGAAAATCCCCCTAAAAGCGCTTGTTCAATGATTCCTTATGAGAGTATTCACATCTGTGCGCTTCGATTGCTTTCCGCTCACCAAACCGCTGCCTGTACCATTTTCTGAGCGCTTTGGCTCAATGAAAGGTATAAATCGCTAAGCGCTTGAAAAAGCGCTTTGTGGGCCCTTTTCCACTAGCCCTTTTCCGCTAGCGCTTGCGGTAAACGCTAGCGATTGCGATTCAGCAAGTTCCTAATTTTTTTCCCGTGATTTTGCTATGGAATGCATTGCATAGCAAAATCGCGGTAAAAATCACTCCACAGCGCGATTGCACTTTTGTAAAAATTGAATCGCAGTAGTGGAAAATACCTACCGCGATTCCTATGTTATTTAGCAAAGCCTCGCGATTTAAAAATCTCTAGCGATTTGCGATTTTGTAATTCAGCATCACAAATGCTCCTAGTGGAAAAGGACCCTACATAGCGATTTCCCGAGCGCTTTTAAGAATAAATTGTAAGAATAAATTGTATTTATTCTTTTCCGGGTCAAAAAGTTCACCTTCAAACGCTCATCAAAAGCGCTTAGAAAAGCGCTTACATAAAATTGCTCAACGCACAGAAAACGCCAGGAATAGCTAGAAAAAATTGCGCACAAAGATGCTCAGCACTTGCGATAGCGCTGGGCGATTCATAATGTGAATGAGGCCGAAGTGTCCATCGCACAGCTGATATGTTCAGGGATGTCATTTCCTAGTCACCCTGATTGGAATGGCAAACGGGAACTCTCCCAGATTCAGTTTGTCTGTCATTGTCACAGCCTTTGTCAGAGTTAGCCGTGTTCTTTTATTTTTTCCTCTGGTTGATGTCTCAGAATTTCCTCTGTTAAAGGGCAACTGAAGTGAGAGGATTTTGGAGGCCAGCATATTTATTTCCTTTTAAACAATGCAGATTGCCTGGCTGTCCTGCTGATCTTCTGCTCAGGGCTGGTTTGCCCATGAGGCGGGGTGAGGCGGGTTCCTCAGGTGGCAAAAAGTGGGAGGGCGGCAGCCGCCTGGCCGTGGGTGTGGGAGGCTGCCGAGCTGGATGAGGTAGAGGGCAGGAAGGGGGTATTAGCCACAGTGGTGGGGAGGAGGGTCAGACCCCCCTCCCTCACCGGGGTCCCGTAATCTGCACTTCCCCTCTAGCTTTTAAGTCCAGCAGCAGCGTAATCATATTGATGACTCACCTCTTCTGGGTCCAGCATCAGTTTCACTCTCGTCACTTCCTGCAATGTTGCTCACTGTATTGTAAGTGGACGGCATTGCAGGAAGTGACGAGAGTGGAACGCGGAAGAGGTGAGTCATCCCTGCCCGTTGCCTCTTACCAGTAGCGGCTGCTGCAGTGAAAAGAGTAGGAGCGCAGATCTGGGGACCCAAGTGAGGGAGGGGGGGGTCCAACCCCCCCTCCCCGCCGCTGTGCCCAATACCCCTTCCTGCCCGCTACCCCCTCCAGCTCCGCCCCCCACACACAGGGCTGGGGGGGGGGGGCGGCAGTTTCTAACAAGTTTGCCTCAGGCGGCAAAAAGTCTAGTACCGGCCCTGCTTCTGCCTCTAATACGTCTAGCCATAGACCCTGAACAAGCATGCAGCAGATCAGGTGCTCTGACTGAAGTCTGGATTTGCAACATGCTTGTTAATATCAGACAACAAACTGGAGGGTGTGTAAAAGTTGATATGTGATCCCTATGTAAGTGGATAGGTTAGACAGACATTAAGACATATCAGCAAGAACTGGACAATGAAGATAAGATATTGATAAGGAAGGATAAGGAGATGGGGAAGTGGAAAAAGTCCTCGCCATCTTTGCACGCACGTGCGGACGCAGGACGGTAACTCTCCTATTCAGCCTTCACACCCCATAATCACAGGGCCATTGTCATCACTGGTCACTTATTGTCCCCAGGATCACTTGTTGCATTTTGATGACACCGTTCTGTGGCAGAATGTTCATGTTTGTTTGCAGAACCTTCCCTGGTGACACCCGGCTAATCTGAGGAATGCTGCCCATTTTGGAAGAGCTCTAATTGAATTGAATTCAGGGCCGAGAGGTCACAGCCCACCTTCTGAACTTTCACCACATGGAGAGAATCTGATCTGAGGGAGAAATCGATGTGTACATAAATAGGGGCTGTTTGGGACGCAGATCACCCAGGCTGAGGGGTCACCGCCACCCTTTGCTTCTGATTAAGCCCTGAAAAGGAACGTAAATAAAGGTTAATGGATGGAACGTGTGGCCTGAGCGGGACAAGCGATGGCTTATCAGTCTGGGACAATATCTGAAGCCATTGTGGCCTCTTATCTGCAGATCACATCTGCTCTTATGTAGTTTGGTTGGTAGAAGAAAAGATATATATGCCGATTGCATCCAACCAGAAGAAAAGAATGAACAGAAAGGAAGGTCATCGCTAGGAATTCTCATTTGCATTCTGCAGAATTCAAACTTCCGCATTTCCGTTCGGAAATCTCTATTTCCAATCGGAATTTGGAAAACAGAACTCGGAAATCGGATTTCCACGGACAACTTGGTAATTTTAGCCCAATATAGGACTCGGAAGCATTGGACCAATCAGACAGAGAATATTTCTGCGAAAGTCGTATTACCGTCGTCATTTTAGACCAATTACAAGACTCTGATACTACTGAGTATTCTTGAGTCTTGTGCTTGGTCTAACGTTTCCATGGTATTCCAATTATCATTGTACAATTCTGCATTCTCTCTGCTTGGCCCAATAACTTCAAAGTCAACTCGGAAGAATTTAGCCAATATGAAAATGCAAAAAATGACAAAAAAGAAACTTTTCGGAAATCGGAAAAACAGTCATCAGCATTGGTGGAAATTAGAATTTCCGCTGAATCCAAAATCGGAATTTCCAACTCTCCCTAGTTATAAGGAGTCCATTAACGATACAATCACACACGGGTGACTGATCATCTACAATCATTCGATCGGAAAAGAGCGGTTGTGCCCACTAATGGATGAAAACCTGATAACCGATTTGATTAATTAAATCAATCAGTTTTTTGGATCGATTTTATCAATGTGATCAATTTGGTTAGCAGGTTTTTATTCATTAGTGGGCCTGACCAATTATTTCCAATTGATCATAAGGATGATCCTAAACAATAAATCATGCCTGGATTGTGAGATCACTATGAATCACTGCACAATTCCGATAGCAGAATATCAGTATTCTACCAGTATTCTTTACCAATATATATATTTTTTTTTGTAAAACAGTTTTATTAGTTTTCATAGCAATAAACAAACAAACAAACAAATTCCCCTGTTCTCTTGCTAAACCTTTAACAATATTTAACTATGGCCTAACCTAACCTTATTCCCACATGAGCCCTCCCTCTCGATGTCTAACCCTAACCCCTCCCCCACTGATGTCTAACCCTAACCGACCCACCACCAATGCCTAACCTTAACCGTCCCCCCTCCTACCGATGACTAACCTTAAAGTGAACCTCCGGACTAAAAATCTACTCAGCAGAACTGAAAAGGCTTGGTGTTTTTTTAACAGTTTCACAGTATCAGAACTTTGTTTTTCTTACCAAAGCATCATTTTTAGCTGCATTTTTAGCTAAGCTCCACCCATCAAAGAAAAAAAGCCCGGGCTTTTTTTCCCTGATGCTGTGCAGAACATGATGGTATTTCCTATGTTGTTGTTTCATGTTGCCTAGCAACTGGGAGAGGTGCTCAGTCAGGACACAGGACAATTGGAACTGTGTCTCATGCTCCCTGTCACCTCCTTTCAACCAAAAAGATGGCTGCCCTCATGAAATCACAAACATTTGCCTGTTCTTTTAAAACAGTGTGGGTAAGAGATTATATTACCTATCTATTTTAATTAACATAACTAATGTAACTTAATGACAATATGATGTTTAGGCTGGAGTTCCTCTTTAACTAACCTCCCCTCCAATGCTTAACCCTAACCAACGACCCCAATCACAATATCTGCCAATACTGATGCCTAACACAAACATACTACCCCTGCCGCAATCCACCCCGATGCAACCGACACCTTTGTCACTCAATATACTAATTAATGGGAGCCGGTAGCCTAATACCGATATTTATTTAGGCAGGGCCCACAATTACCACCCCGGCACCGTAATAGCCACAATTAACATAGCAGTCTATTTGGCAACCGTTTTAATATAGCGACGCCATCCCAGATGAACTGTTTGGCTCCTACTTTCCGAGATTAAACAGCTACCTCCCAAATTTTTGAGATGAGAAAGAGGGACACTTAAGCCATACCCCTGATCATGCCCCTAGTCACACATACCGTAAAGATTTCATAAGAAAAATATGTTGTTTTATAATTCAAACCACACTGGTCCTTTCTATCCTGGTTCATTTTCCTTCATATTAACATTTTAAAATTAGTAATGCAGCACGGTGGCGTGGTGGTTAGCTCTCTCGCCTTGCAGCACTGGGTCACTGGTTCGAATCCCAGCCAGGGCACTATCTGCAAAAGAGTTTGTATGTTATCTCCGTGTCTGCGTGGGTTTCCCCCGGGCACTCCGGTTTCTTCCCACATTCCAAAAACATATGGATAAGTTAATTGGCTCCCCCTAAAAAATTGGCCCTAGACTACAGTACTTACGGTACCCTACGTAATATAGACATATGGCAATGGTAGGGATTAGATTGTGAGCTCCTTTGAGGGACAGTTAGGGACAAGATATATATATATATATACACTGTACAGCACTGCGTAATATGTCGGCGCTATATAAATACTAAATAATAATAATAATAATAATTTAAAGGATGGGAATAAAGCTTAGAATCAATCAAATACATTTTTTGTGGAGAAATACATATATTTACATAGAAAGAGGAACAAAGTCCTGAAAGAGGGACAAATGAGGAGAAAAGAGGGACAGAGGGACAGGGCTCCCAAAGAGGGACTGTCCCTCTAAAAGAGGGACAGTTGGAAGCTATGTAAACAGAGATGTGTAAGAACTAAGAAGTAGAGTTGGGCCGAACGGTTCGACTGCGAACGGTTCCATGCGAACTTCAGTGGTTCGCGTTCGCGTCCCGCAGGCGAACCTTTGCGGAAGTTCGGTTCGCCCCATAATGCACATGGAGGGTCAACTTTGACCCTCTACATCACAGTCAGCAGGCCCAGTGTAGCCAATTAGGCTACACTAGCCCCTGGAGCCCCACCCCCCCTTATATAAGGCAGGCAGCGGCGGCCATTACGGTCACTCGTGTGCTGCCTGCGTTAGTGAGAGTAGGGCGAGCTGCTGCAGACTGTCTCTCAGGGAAAGATTAGTTAGGCTTAACTTGTTCCTGTCTGGCTGCATACCTGTTCTGTGAACCCACCACTGCATACCTGTGCTGTGAACCCACCACTGCATACCTGTGCTGTGAACCCACCACTGCATACCTGTGCTGTGAACCCACCACTGCATACCTGTTCAGTGAACCTACCACTGCATACCTGTGCTGTGAACCCACCACTGCATACCTGTTCAGTGAACCCGCCACTGCATACCTGTTCTGTTCAGTGGACCCGCCACTGTATACCTGTTCAGTGAACCCGCCACTGCATACCTGTTGTGTTCAGTGAACCTGCCACTGCATACCTGTTCTGTGAACTCGCCACTGTATACCTGTTCTGTTTAGTGAACCCGCCACTGTATACCTGTTCTGTTTAGTGAACCCGCCACTGCATACCTGTTCTGTTCAGTGGACCCGCCACTGTATACCTGTTCAGTGAACCCGCCACTGCATACCTGTTCTGTTCAGTGGACCCGCCACTGTATACCTGTTCAGTGAACCCGCCACTGCATACCTGTTGTGTTCAGTGAACCTGCCACTGCATACCTGTTCTGTGAACCCGCCACTGTATACCTGTTCTGTTTAGTGAACCCGCCACTGTATACCTGTTCTGTTTAGTGAACCCGCCACTGCATACCTGTTCTGTTCAGTGGACCCGCCACTGTATACCTGTTCAGTGAACCCGCCACTGCATACCTGTTCTGTTCAGTGGACCCGCCACTGTATACCTGTTCCGTGAACCCGCCACTGCATACCTGTTGTGTTCAGTGAACCTGCCACTGCATACCTGTTCTGTGAACCCGCCACTGTATACCTGTTCTGTTTAGTGAACCCTCCACTTTATACCTGTTCTGTTTAGTGAACCCGCCACTGTATACCTGTTCAGTGAACCCGCCACTGCATACCTGTTCTGTTCAGTGGACCCGCCACTGTATACCTGTTCAGTGAACCCGCCACTGCATACCTGTTGTGTTCAGTGAACCTGCCACTGCATACCTGTTCTGTGAACCCGCCACTGTATACCTGTTCTGTTTAGTGAACCCGCCACTGTATACCTGTTCTGTTTAGTGAACCCGCCACTGCATACCTGTTCTGTTCAGTGGACCCGCCACTGTATACCTGTTCAGTGAACCCGCCACTGCATACCTGTTCTGTTCAGTGGACCCGCCACTGTATACCTGTTCAGTGAACCCGCCACTGCATACCTGTTGTGTTCAGTGAACCTGCCACTGCATACCTGTTCTGTGAACTCGCCACTGTATACCTGTTCTGTTTAGTGAACCCGCCACTGTATACCTGTTCTGTTTAGTGAACCCGCCACTGTATACCTGTTCTGTTTAGTGAACCCGCCACTGCATACCTGTTCTGTTCAGTGGACCCGCCACTGTATACCTGTTCAGTGAACCCGCCACTGCATACCTGTTCTGTTCAGTGGACCCGCCACTGTATACCTGTTCAGTGAACCCGCCACTGCATACCTGTTGTGTTCAGTGAACCTGCCACTGTATACCTGTTCTGTGAACCCGCCACTGTATACCTGTTCTGTTTAGTGAACCCGCCACTGTATACCTGTTCTGTTTAGTGAACTCGCCACTGTATACCTGTTCAGTGAACCCGCCACTGCATACCTGTTCTGTTCAGTGGACCCGCCACTGTATACCTGTTCAGTGAACCCGCCACTGCATACCTGTTGTGTTCAGTGAACCTGCCACTGCATACCTGTTCTGTGAACCCGCCACTGTATACCTGTTCTGTTTAGTGAACCCGCCACTGTATACCTGTTCTGTTTAGTGAACCCGCCACTGTATACCTGTTCAGTGAACCCGCCACTGCATACCTGTTCTGTTCAGTGGACCCGCCACTGTATACCTGTTCAGTGAACCCGCCACTGCATACCTGTTGTGTTCAGTGAACCTGCCACTGCATACCTGTTCTGTGAACCCGCCACTGTATACCTGTTCTGTTCAGTGAACCCGCCACTGTATACCTGTTCTGTTTAGTGAACCCACCGCATCAGTGCGCATACCTGTGCAGTTAAGTGAACCCACCTACCTACGTGAGTGCACGCAGTGTGATATACCACTCCGTGCATACCCGATATGGACAAAACAGGTAGAGGAAGAGGTAGTGCCAGAGCCAGAGGAAGGCCACCCGGCAGGTCTGCGCGAGGTCGTGTAAATGTAATTTCGTGTGGACCTGGCCCACAGTACAGTGCTCGGAAGAAGGCACGTCCCATCACCTCCCAAGATTGTCAGGACGTGGTTGAGTATTTAGCGACACAGAACACCTCATCTTGCTCAGCCACCAGCGCTACTACTAGCACCACTTCCGCTGCATTTGACACTTCGCAAGAATTATTTAGTGTTGAAATCACTGATGCACAGCCATTGTTGTTACAGCCAGATGAATTTTCACCAGCTCATATATTTGAGTTACCCGGCAACACTATGGATGTAACGTGTAAGGAGGATGAAGGACCTACTGATGGTGCATGTTTGGATTTGTCTGAGGCAAGCGAAGCTGGGCAGGATGATTACGATGATGACGATGATAGGGATCCTCTGTATGTTCCCTATAGAGGAGATGAAGAGGGGGACAGTTCAGAGGGGGAGTCAGAGAGTAGTAGGAGGAGAGAAGTTGCTGAAAGAAGCTGGGGCAGCTCTTCGTCAGAAACAGCTGGTGGCAGAGTCCGGCACCATGTATCGCCACCTATGTACAGCCAGCCAACTTGCCCTTCAGCATCAGCTGCTGAGGTCCCCATAGTGCCCACATCCCAGGGTGGCTCAGCGGTGTGGAAATTTTTTAATGTGTGTGCCTCAGATCGGAGCAAAGCCATCTGTTCGCTCTGCCAACAAAAATTGAGCCATGGAAAGGCCAACACTCACGTAGGGACAAGTGCCTTACGAAGGCACCTGGAGAAAAGGCACAAACAGCAATGGGATGGCCACCTGAGCAAAAGCAGCAGCAGCACACAAAAGCAAAGCCACCCTCCTTCTCCTCTTCCTCCTCCATCAGGTGCATTATCTGCTTCTGCCGCTTTCTCCCTTCCACCTTCACAGGCACCCTCCTCCACTCCGCCTCTGCCCTTGAGCGGTTCCTGCTCCTCTGCCCACAGCAGCAGTCAGGTGTCCGTGAAGGAAATGTTTGAGCGGAAGAAGCCAATTTCGGCCAGTCACCCCCTTGCCCGGCGTCTGACAGCTGGCGTGGCGGAACTGTTAGCTCGGCAGCTGTTACCATACCGGCTGGTGGACTCTGAGGCCTTCCGTAAATTTGTGGCCATCGGAACACCGCAGTGGAAGATGCCAGGCCGCACTTATTTTTCGAGAAAGGCCATACCCCAACTGCACCGTGAAGTTGAGAGGCAAGTGGTGTCATCTCTTGCGAAGAGCGTTGGGTCAAGGGTACACCTGACCACGGATGCCTGGTCTGCCAAGCACGGGCAGGGCCGCTACATTACCTACACAGCCCATTGGGTGAACCTGGTGGTGAACGATGGCAAGCAGGGTGCAGCGGACCAAATTGTGACACCTTCACGGCTTGCAGGCAGGCCTCCTGCCACCTCCTCTCCTCCTGCTACATGCTCTTCGCTGTCCTCCTCCTCCTTGGCTGAGTGGCAGTTCTCCTCTCCAGCTACACAGCCCCAGCTCCGCAGGGCCTATGCTGCATGCCAGGTAAGACGGTGTCACGCCGTCTTAGACATGTCTTGTCTCAAAGCGGAGAGTCACACTGGAGCAGCTCTCCTGGCTGCTCTTAAGAAACAGGTGGATGAGTGGCTGACCCCGCACCACCTGGAGATAGGCAACGTGGTGTGCGACAATGGCAGCAATCTGCTTGCCGCTTTGCATATGGGGAAGCTGACACACATACCCTGCATGGCACATGTCATGAATCTAGTGGTTCAAAGATTTGTGGCAAAGTACCCTGGCTTAGCGAATGTCCTGAAGCAGGCCAGGAAGTTCTGTGGGCATTTGAGGCGGTCTTACACAGCCATGGCACGCTTTGCGGAAATTCAGCGCAAAAACAACATGCCGGTGAGACGCCTCATTTGCGATAGCCCGACTCGCTGGAACTCGACCCTGCTCATGTTCTCCCGCCTGCTAGAACAGAAGAAAGCCGTGACCCACTACCTCTACAACTTCAGTAGAATGAAACAGTCTGGGAAGATGGGGATGTTCTGGCCCGACAACTGGACACTGATGGAAAATGCATGCAGGCTCATGCGGCCGTTTGAGGAGGTGACCAACCTGGTGAGCTGCAGTGAGGGCACCATCAGCGACTTAATTCCCTACGCTTACTTCTTGGAGCGTGCTGTGCGTAGAGTGGCGGATGAAGCTGTGAATGAGCGTGACCAGGAACCGTTACGGCAGGAACAGGCATGGGACCAATTTTCATCAGACCCAGCTGTTTCCTCAACACCTGCGGCAGCACAGAGGGGGGAGGAGGAGGAGGAAGAAGAGAAGTCGTGTGCAGAAGACGAGTCAGACTCAGAGGATGATGAGCAAGGTGTTTCTTTGGGGGAGGAGGAGGAGGAGGAGGGGACAGCGGCAGGAGAACAACCTCAGCAGGCATCGCAAGGGGCTTGTGCTGCTCAACCTTCCCGTGGTATTGTTCGCGGCTGGGGGGAGGAGGTTGACTTACCTGACGTCACTGAGGAAGAGCAAGAGGAGATGGAGGGTACTGGATCCGACTTTGTGCAGATGTCGTCTTTTATGCTGTCCTGCCTGTTGAGGGACCCCCGTATAAAAAACCTCAAGGGGAATGACCTGTACTGGGTGGCCACACTACTAGACCCTCGGTACAGGCACAAAGTGGCGGACCTGTTACCAACTCACCGGAAGGTGGAAAGGATGCAGCACATGCAGAACCAGCTGTCAACTATGCTTTACAATGCCTTTAAGGGTAATGTGATGGCACAACGCCAGCAAGGTACCACTGCCACTAATCCTCCTCCCGTGTCCACGCAGTCAAAGACAGGACGCTCCAGCGATCTCATGGTGATGTTGGACATGCGGACGTTCTTTAGTCCAACGCCTCGCCGTAGCCCTTCCGGATCCACCCTCCACCAACGCCTGGAACGGCAGGTAGCCGACTACCTGGCCTTAAGTGTGGATGTAGACACTGCTGTGAACAGCGATGAGGAACCCTTGAACTACTGGGTGCGCAGGCTTGACCTGTGGCCAGAGCTGTCCCAATTTGCCATCCAACTTCTCTCCTGCCCTGCCGCAAGCGTCCTGTCAGAAAGGACCTTCAGCGCAGCTGGAGGCATTGTCACAGAGAAGAGAAGTCGCCTAAGTCACAAAAGTGTTAAGTACCTCACCTTTATCAAAATGAATGAGGCATGGATCCCAGAGGGCTGCTGCCCGCCCCAAGACTAAGTCAGTCCCCGCACACACAGCATCTCTGCCTGCACGCCGTGTGACTGGTTGCCTGGCCTGCCCCAAGAAGACTAAGTCGCTCCCAGTCCCTCCACACAGCATGTCTGCCTGCAGGCCGCTTGACTACCTTCTCCGCCACCACCAACAGGGTCCGGGACTCCAGGCGGATTGCTGAATTTTTTAGGCCGCTGCTAGCAGCTGCCGCTGTAATAATTTTTCTGGTGCGTGTACATGACTGCCTAATTTTTCTGGCTGCACTGCGGGCAGCTGCAACAACAAAAGAAAAGGCATGTACATGCGCCCATTCCTGTTCGTGATCATTACCTTGCCTTGGTGAAGGGGCTTGCGTATCACAATGAAGCAATGACCGGCGCCTAGATGAGTGTCTCGGGGGGCACACAAAAGATAATAAGGTCGTTGCTTCATTGTGGTCAGACCAAATTTGATCAGCTGGACAGTCACTGTTCTGTCATTCAGCTACATCAGCCAGGCGACCATATGGGCTGTAAAGCCACCAAAACCTGCACTCTCGCCATGGTGCGCACCAGTCCAGCACGGCCATCACTACACAAACAGCTGTTTGCGGTGCGTTACACGGTGAGTTTGGTGTGTCAGTGTGAAGCAGTACCTTAATTACACTACCTGATTGATGTATACACATGCAAGATGTTTGAAAGCACTTTAGGCCTGTCATTTAGCATTCAATGTGATTTCTGCCCTTAAAACGCTGCTTTGCGTCAAATCCAGATTTTTCCCCGGGACTTTTGGCATGTATCCCACTCCGCCATGCCCCCCTCCAGGTGTTAGACCCCTTGAAACATCTTTTCCATCACTTTTGTGGCCAGCATATTTTTTTTTTTTTTCAAAGTTCGCATCCCCATTGAAGTCTATTGCGGTTCGCGAACTTTAACGCGAACCGAACCTTCCGCGGAAGTTCGCGAACCAGGTTCGCGAACCTAAAATCGGAGGTTCGGCCCAACTCTACTAAGAAGATGTGATATTTTCTAAGAGATTCATCCCCCCAGGCAGCTTTGTGTTCAGGCCATGTCTTCACTGTGGGGTCAGCAGATTATTTATAAGCTCTCATTCTCCTGTAGTATTTCTTATTCCTCCAGCGTCTTTGGTTCAGGAGTTCAGTGATTATCTTGTCTCTGCACAGCTCTGGTGAATCTGTATTGAGCACTGGACGTGGGACAATGCGGTTGGATCATTCAGTAGCGCCGCACGTATCGGCTCCCTTCATCACTACACTTTTAATTATCAAGTAAGGCTTCACCTGCCAACCCCGCTACATTCCTGCCGAGAGGAACAACACTGTCCCTGTCCTCATCTCCTCCTCCTGCATGTCCTTGTGGCGGTTAATGTCACCGTGTCCTGGAGGGAATGCAGCATCCTCCTCACCACACATGTTGTGTGCGGTTCTTTATCATCTCCTGTGGCCTGCAGAAAATGCTTCACAAAACCTGGTTTCTTCTTATTGTTTTCCTCAGAAGATTGTAGAACTTTAAGTTGGACATTTTTGTTTGTCATAAGGTGAGCTACAGGCCCTGGCTGAAGAGGTGTTGTCTGTCCAGGAGTAGAGATACAAAATGGCTGGCAGCCATGTGGCTGGGAGCTGCTGTTAAACATGACTATTTGAATGTTCCACACCGACCTCACCTGAGTGTGGAGTGTAGGTGGCATCCTAAAGGGTGCTGATTCAATTTGTCCGTGATACCACCTGGCTGCCGCTTGCAGGTACGACCTTCAATCGAGGATTAAAGCGAGGGGTGAAGCCGCAACTCATTGTACTCTCTTCCACCTGCTAGAGGTCATCTATCAAGTGTGGCCATCATGAATCCCTCCTTAGCAGTGCATCCACCATGCCAACCCCACCCATAACGAATGTGGACACCAGGGGCTTGATTCACTAAATGGTGCTAACTGATAGCACAGTCGCGCAATGCAGTTAGCGCGCAATGTCACGCCTCTTGAAGTTTTACGCGTGTAACAGTTTACGTTCGTGCTCTAACAAAGCTTTCCGCGTGTTAACGCAGCTAAATAACCGCGTTGACAAGTGAAGACCTTTGTTAGCGCGCGAGCACAAACCGCGAACAGAACAACCATGCTTGTGCATGAAGCGGAGCGCAACCCGGATCTTCAATCCCACAAGCTCTTGTTGGGTTTCTATGGGGAGAGTCCAGAGGACGGTGTGGGAAGCCTACAAGATACAGAGGCTTTTTACCCCGAGCTTCACCTCCAGTACACTTTAAAGTCTTCTTTTAGCTGCAGAAGGTAAGAAACAAGCACAGCAGAAGGTATACGACTCAAGGCTCCTTTAGCACGTTCTGTTTCTTTCATCAGTCGTCTTTGACGATCTCCACAGATGAAGTTAATGAAATGTACATAAGTTACTCTGGAGAAAGTTCAACGTTCTCCATATGGAGAGATGTAAATCCTGTGGAGCATTACAGACAATGGTCTCTGCGGACCCTGGGCCTGGAGTCCATGCTGGACATGTAGACCTCTACCTGGCCGACTGCCATGTTCTGGACACATCCCACCGCCCGGATTCTGCTTCCACAGACTCGCAGTAACTCCTATCACTTCTAACATACGGGATGAGCTTTTCCTGGCAGAGGCTGCTGCATTATTACCCCGCCATAGTCCATAATATGCCCAGAACCCAGCAGGGCCTTCCCACGCAGATATGTAGACCTCTACCAAGCCGGCTGCCATGTTCTGGACATGTCCCACCGCCCGTATTCTGCTTCCACAGACTCGCAGTAACTCCTATCACTTCTAACATACGGGATGAGCGTCTCCTGGTGGCCAAGGCTGCTGCATTCTTACCCCACCATGGTCCATAATATGCCCAGAGCCCAGCAGGGCCTTCCCACACAGATATGTAGACCTCTACCAAGCCGGCTGCCATGTTCTGGACACATCCCACCACCTGTATTCTGCTTTCACAGACTCGCAGTAACTCATATCACTTCTAACATACGGGATGAGCTTCTCCTGGCCGAGGCTGCTGCATTATTACCCCGCCATGGTCCATAATATGCCCAGAACCCAGCAGGGCCTTCCCACGCAGATATGTAGACCTCTACCAAGTCAGCTGCCATGTTCTGGACATGTCCCACAGCCCGGATTCTGCTTCTACAGACTCGCAGTAACTAATATCACTTCTAACATACGGGATGAGCTTCTCCTGGCCGTGGCTGCTGCATTGTTACCCCGCCATGGTCCATAATATGCCCAGAACCCAGCAGGGCCTTCCCACGCAGATATGTAGACCTCTACCAAGTTGGCTGCCATGTTCTGGACATGTCCCACAGCCCGTATTCTGCTTCCACAGACTCGCAGTAACTCCTATCACTTCTAACATACGGGATGAGCTTCTCCTGGCCGAGGCTGCTGCATTATTACCCCGCCATGGTCCATAATATGCCCAGAACCCAGCAGGGCCTTCCCACGCAGATATGTAGGCCTCTACCAAGCCGGCTGCCATGTTCTGGACATGTCCCTCCGCCCGTATTCTGCTTCCACAGACTCGCAGTAATTCCTATCACTTCTAACATACGGGATGAGCTTCTCCTGGCCGAGGCTGCTGCATTATTACCCCGCCATGGTCCATAATATGCCCAGAACCCAGCAGGGCCTTCCCACGCAGATATGTAGACCTCTACCAAGTCGGCTGCCATGTTCTGGACACATCCCACCACCTGTATTCTGCTTCCACAGACTTGCAGTAACTCATATCACTTCTAACATACGGGATGAGCTTCTCCTGGCCGTGGCTGCTGCATTCTTACCCCACCATCAGAGCCGGATTAAGGCTAAATGGGGCCCTAAGCAAAGTAACTGATTTGGGCCCCCCATCATGTTGTAATAGAATCAGAAGATGCAGCTGCACAGCAACATGCCGCACACATTGGGGCAGCCGAGCTACTGGTTGCTATTGGCAACAGCCCGATTTCCTCTGTGGGTGCACAATGCAGGGAATAGCAGCGGCAAAATGCAGAGTGAGAGATGAATGGCTGGGACATTTGCACTCAGGGGCTGGGGCACCCCTGTGAAGAGGGCGCCAGATATCACAGCAGCAGCACTTTCCCCCTGCATCTCCGGCCTGGCAATAGCAGAAAGCTCTGGACACCGCCAAACCGGAAGCCGTTCCCCAGACAGAATTACATAACCAACCCCACCACCGAACAACCGATTTCCTCCCAAACTAGACAGCCACCATGCAGCCTCCATCCCAGTGAATACGATAGTCCAGCAGAGAAGGCAGCCGCAGCGGGGGAAAATGACAGCACCAGATGACTCACATTCACCTATTGCGATCCAAGCAATAGAGGTCCTGTCATCCGGAGCCCATCTGTCGCCTCTAGAGTGCTGCCGCTCTGTTACTACCACTATTACTACTTCCAACTTCCTGTCTGATCTGAGAATCAGGAAGTTCAGAGCGAGTGGCTGCACTGTAGAAGAGACAGATGGGTTTCAGATGACGGGATCTCTATCGCTTGGATCATGGATAGGTGAGTGAGCGTTTGCCATCTGCTGCTATCATTCTTGCTGCAGCTGTGGTTCTCTGTGGGAAGGGAGGGAGGAGTGGGCAGTAGCAGAGCGCACAGTAGCAGGAGGGGGACCTAGGAGGAGAGCCTGGCTCTGAAGACAATCAGCAGCGCACTGCATCATTTGACAAGACAAATAACATTTATATTGCGCTTTTCTCCTGGCGGACTCAAAGCGCCAGATCTGCAGCCACTAGGACGTGCCCTATAGGCAGTAGCAGTGTTAGAGAGACTTGCCTAAGGTCTCCTACTGAATAGGTGCTTGCTTACTGAACAGGCAGAGCGGAGATTCGAACCCTGGTCTCCTGTGTCAGAGGCAGAGCCCTTAAAGCAGGGGTCTCAAACTAGCGGCCCGCGGGCCATTTGCGGCCCTCGATACAATATTTTGTGGCCCGCGCCGGCAAAAGAGACACGGAAGCGAACTATTATTTGCCTTTTTTGCCTTTCGCTTCAGTGCTCCCAAGTAATCCGCCGCATCCCCGCTGCTAAACGAGGGCTGCAGAGCCCCCAAATCCCCCGGTCAAACATCCACGACTGCGCTGAGGGGCAGAGCCTCCAGCTGTAGCTCTGCCTCTCCTGACGTCAATCGCCGCACGGATTGCCACCTCTCCCCGCCCCTCTCTGTGAAGGAAGAGTGAGAGGGGTGGGCAGAGGTGGCGATCCGCCACGATTGACGTCAGGAGGGGCAGAGCTGAAGCTGGAAGCTCTGCCCCTTCCAGGAAATGCCTGCGGATTGCCCCCCGAGCGATTTGGGGGCTCTGTAGCCCCCGTTTTGCGGCGGGGACACGGCGGGTTACATGTAATGGGAGCACTGAAGCAAACTCCCTTATGCGGCCCAGCTTCATCCTGACTTTGCCTCCTGCGGCCCCCAGGTAAATTGAGTTTGAGACCCCTGCCTTAAAGGGACTCCGAGCAGTGCCTGTGGATATGCCTTTAAGCATACCCACAACGAATTAATTACATCCTCACACCTACCAGCATGATGTTTGTAATTATATCCCCCTGGGTTCCTTACATTTCATTGCATTGTGCTGAATCGAGCTGCCGACTTTGGAGAAAAGTCCTCCTTTTTAATACAATGTAACTATGGAAAGATGCATATCATTTTGAAGCTCTCTTTCTCCTCCTTCCAATGATAGATAAACTGCCACCCTACGCCTTTTAGTTTTCGCTATTTTCGCGGTCGAAATTGCCATGGCTGCGATTCCGATCGCGAAAATATCGAAAACTAAAAGGCATGGGGCGGCGGTTTATATATCATTGGAAAGAGGAGAAAGAGAGCTTTAAAATGATATGCATCTTTCCATAGTTACTGCACTGCTCAAAGTCCCTTTAACCATTATACCATCCAGCCACCGCTGACAGGATGGCGAGGGCTGGTTTATGTGCTGATGGGGCCCCTTTTACTCTGAATGGGGCCCCAAGCGACTGCCTGGTCGGTAATCCGGCCCTGCCCACCATGGTCCATATACCACCAGAACCTAGCAGGCTCTTCTTCTCCCACAGATGTGGATGACAACTCGCTCTGAATATAACTGTTATTATCAATCATTGTTATATACAAGAACTGACATATTACACAGTGCTTCACAGAGAACATTGCTGGAATGCCACCACTCACGTCCCTCAGAGGGGCTTCCGGCAGGCTCAATTCACAAAGAAAAAAGGTTCCATACATTACTCAATTTTCCATTGTGAGGTAGTTGACTTTATTGGGTGATCAAAAACAATGTAGTTGATTGAAAGCAAAGTGACTAAAGGCCCACACACTGCAAGCAAGATCCTTACAATTCTTCTTCACTAATCCATCTGAACGATGTTGTGGCTCTATGCTTTGAAACCAAAAATCGATTCTGCGTTGATCAAAATCAAATGAACATTAGCCAATTCCTTTACAATCAACCAAATATTTTCCATCCTGCCCGATGTAGTAAATTTGTTGATGCGGGCAGATATTGATTGAGCAGAATCGAACCTAATCAATTCTCCGTTGATCCAATTTAATGATCAAATTGAACGGTCAATCGAACTGGAAAATAACATAATGTATGGTCACATTAAGAGGTATTTACAGTTAATTATAGTTGCTATTTCCCTAGTGCACCAGCCTAGTGGGGTGGAGACACCAGGTAAGGTGATGAAGTAGCCAGCGGATGAGGCAGTGAGTCTTCTGACATCTGGAGGAGATGTGGACATGTCTCGGAAGAGGGAATAGGACAGATTACCAGATATAATTAACTCATTAGCAGCTTCAATTGAAATTTTTTGTTTGAAAACCGCTGTGCTCTCTAAGGCCCGGTTCACATTAGTGGTTGTTTGCCAAACGGACCGGATGACCTGACCGGATCCGGACCGGATCCGGATCGGAACCGTACGGTTCTGATCCGGATCCGATCCGGATCCGGTCAGGTTGCATCAGGTGGTAATCAGGATGCGATCCGGATCCGTTTGGCAAAGTAACGTAAAAAAAAAAAAAAAATGTTGGGGTCTGGGAGGTCAGCAGAAGGGGGACCTGTGGAATCAGGCCCTCTGCTGTTTAGCACTCACCTCCACCTCCGACATGCTGCCAACATCCTGCCAACACCTCCAGCTCGTGCTGCTCCACTCCAAAATGCTTGCCCATGTGTCCCCAGCCAATATCGCCGCAACAATCCGCATAGGAAGTGGGGTAGAACATCCGGATTTCTCAGCCAGTGTGTTGTGCGGCCTCCGGTTCCCATTTGTTTGTATTGGCCGGATGGTGCAGTCCGGCTCCGCCCCGGATACGGCTGCCGGAGGGGCCGGATGAAAAAATAGCGCATGTTGGAACGGAGGCCGGAGTCCGGATCCGGTCCGGCTCCGGTTCTGCAGAACGGACCCATGTGAACGGACGCATAGGCTTTAATTGCTATGCCGTGCGTCCGTTCCGTCCGTTCTGCAGGCGGTGCGGCTCCGGCACGGCGATTCCGGAGGGCCACCGCAAGTGTGAACCGGGCCTTACCCTCTGTTGGCATGCCTCGTTTGGCTGCCCAGTGCAGGGAGCAGTTATAGTAACCTGTTGGGTAATTGGCTCTTCCTCCACCGGCGGCTCGGAACTTCTGACATGTCTTCTGGGTCCTGATCACATCCGGTCACATGATATGACATGTGATCGGTATCCAGGAGACCGTGTCGGTGTTACAGCGCCACCTGGTGGTGGAAGGGGTGATGGAAGAGCGGAGTGACGCCCGCGATACTAGTGGATAGACGGGGATAGGCAGAGGTGACAGGTGTATGCAATCTTACTAATCTGTGACAATGGCCATCTGAACTAAAATAATTAATGTATAGATAGATTGTATCATCGTATCTCCTCTGCATTCTGGATTCTCAACACATGGTACGCATTTACAAAGCCTACAATTATAGAGAACACCTTACAAAATGTATATTTATGCATCAAGAGGTATTTCAGATGGCAGCAGGAAAAAAGGGCGCCGGCTGAGGGCGAACAGGGCGCCGCCATAGACTTTAATGCAATGATCGTTAATACGGCGAAAAAAGCAGAAAAAAGGGTGCTGCAATAAATATCGTTAACAACATTAAAACATTAAAGTTTTTGAAGTATGTTATCGTTTTAGAAACTTGCAATGTTATAGTTTTTATCATATTATTTTGTTTGTATGCACAGATTTCACGTTATCAGAGATCTTATCGTTTCTATGTGGAAAATGTTGTTTCTGCAGAGGGAGTGGTTAGGGTTAGGCACCACCAGGGGGAGTGGTTAGAGTTAGGCACCATCAGGGGGAGTGGTTAGGGTTAGGCACCACCAGGGGGAGTGGTTAGGGTTAGGCACCACCCGGGCGGCGGTTAGTTTTAGGCAACACCGGGGGGGGATGGGGGGTTAGGCACTACCAGGGGGTGGTTAGGGTTAGGCACAGGGGGGGGGAGTGGTTAGGCACCACCAGGGGATTGGTTAGGGTTAGGCACCACCAGGGGAGGGTTCTGTGTGAGGGTAGGGTTGGGTTAAGCTGTATTGTTGAATTACGTAACAAGTTTTAACTTTAATATCTTTTTGTAATTATTTCCCGTCTGTTTTAACAACGGTATTTATCATTAACCAAGGTTGACAACGATTTTTATCGTTATTAGATTTTCTTATCCACCGGCGCCATTTCGTTATCCAGCCGAGTTCTATCTTCTCAGCATCCTTTTTTCTTGCACGCCTTCAGATGATTATAACAGCAGTAGAGGGCACTTCACCAATTCAGTGATAGATAAAGGGGTACATGCTATAATAATGTTGAGAAACACAGCTGTACTTACTACCTGACCTAAATGTATCCAAGTATAAACTGAAGAATAGTGATGCTCAAATACCCCTTTTCAAAATTCGAGTTAGGTCGAATTCGAATAGTAAATTATTCGAGGTCAGTCGAATATTCGAGTCGAATAATTTTTACTATTCGATTCGACCTCGGACTTCGAGCTCACTATTCGAGTCGGTATTCGAGCTCACTATTCGAGCTGACTATTCGAATTGGCCTTAAATAGCTTCCAACACTTGTTTTGAGGGTGAATGATGCAAGAAACATCTTTTTTTCCAAGTAACAACAGCAAGTGATTATGTGGGGATGTTCCTTTAAAAAAAAATGTGGAAAGATAAGTTGTGTCCTTAATTTTGTTCAGTAGTGTTACTGTATATACTTGTTCTTCTTCTTCTTTATCTTTCTTCTTCTTCTTCTAGATCTTCTTCTTCTATATCATCTTCTTCTTCTTCTATATTGTCTTCTTCTTCTTCTTCTTCTTCTTCATCATCTTCTTCTTCTTCTTCTTCTTCTTCATCATCTTCTTCTTCATCTTCATCTTCTTCATCTTCTTCATCTTCTTCATCTTCTTCATCTTCTTCTTCTTCTTCTTCTTCATCTTCTTCATCATCTTCTTCATCTTCTTCATCATCTTCTTCATCTTCTTCATCTTCTTCTTCTTTTTCATCTTCTTCTTCATCATCTTCTTCATCATCTTCTTCATCTTCTTCTTCATCTTCTTCTTCATCTTCATCTTCTCCTTCTCCTTCTTTTTCAATATCGTCTTCTTCTTCTTCACGTATTTCTCTTTTCAATTTTTTTTTTAAAGAAATGCAGCTATTTTTGAGCGTAACAAATAGCTGATGGGCGCACGCATGTTGGAAGCGCCATTGTATGTGCTCCCTGGCAGTGGAAACACAAAGACAGCAGGAGGTAAATTCAGCAGCAGGAGGAGGAGGATGAGTGTGTGGCAGCAGGCAGTCAATGAGGCAGGCAGCTCGCCGTGACATAATAGCCCTGGTACCTAGCGGTGATACCAGGGCTGTAAATAAACACAACAGGAGGTCCCAGACAGCGGTCGTGCAGCCCACATTGTGTCCAATACACAACTGGGACAACACACAGTTTTCAACCCGGGCACCTCAGAAAAATTAAACCTTTTTTTTTTTTTTTATGGTTTGTTTGGTTTTTGTTTTGCAACCAATATAGCTATTGTTTGACGTAATAGCTGGTGGCAGAGTGGCAGCAGAAGGTAATTCTGTGTACCCTGGCAGTGGGAAACACAGACAGACAGCAACAGCAGCAGGAGAAATGGAGGAGTAATGTGAGCAGCTATTGTTTGACGTAATAGCTGGTGGCAGAGTGGCAGCAGAAGAAGGTAATTCTGTGTACCCTGGCAGTGGGAAACACAGACAGACAGCAGCAGCAGGAGGAGGAATGGAGGAGTAGGCGAGCAGCTATTGTTTGACGTAATAGCTGGTGGCAGAGTGGCAGCAGAAGGTAAATCATCTGTGTACCCTGGCAGTGGGAAACACAGACAGACAGCAGCAGCAGGGGGAGGTATGGAGGAGCAGTGTGAGTGTGGCAGCAGGTAGGCAGCGTGACATAATAGCCCTGGTACCTAGCGGTGATACCAGGGCTGTAAATAAACACAACAGGAGGTCCCAGACAGCGGTCGTGCAGCCCACATTGTGTCCAATACACAACTGGGACAACACAGTTTTCAACCCGGGCACCTCAGAAAAATTAAACCTTTTTTTTTTTTTTAATGGTTTGTTTGGTTTTGGTTTTGCAACCAATATAGCTATTGTTTGACGTAATAGCTGGTGGCAGAGTGGCAGCAGAAGAAGGTAATTCTGTGTACCCTGGCAGTGGGAAACACAGACAGACAGCAGCAGCAGGAGGAGGAATGGAGGAGTAGGCGAGCAGCTATTGTTTGACGTAATAGCTGGTGGCAGAGTGGCAGCAGAAGGTAAATCATCTGTGTACCCTGGCAGTGGGAAACACAGACAGACAGCAGCAGCAGCAGCAGCAGCAGGAGGAGGTATGGAGGAGCAGTGTGAGTGTGGCAGCAGGTAGGCAGCGTGACATAATAGCCCTGGTACCTAGCGGTGATACCAGGGCTGTAAATAAACACAACAGGAGGTCCCAGACAGCGGTCGTGCAGCCCACATTGTGTCCAATACACAACTGGGACAACACAGTTTTCAACCCGGGCACCTCAGAAAAATTAAACCTTTTTTTTTTTAATGGTTTGTTTGGTTTTGGTTTTGCAACCAATATAGCTATTGTTTGACGTAATAGCTGGTGGCAGAGTGGCAGCAGAAGAAGGTAATTCTGTGTACCCTGGCAGTAGGAAACACAGACAGACAGCAGCAGCAGCAGCAGGAGGAGGTATGGAGGAGTAGTGTGAGTGTGGCAGCAGGTAGGCAGCGTGACATAATAGCCCTGGTACCTAGCGGTGATACCAGGGCTGTAAATAAACACAACAGGAGGTCCCAGACAGCGGTCGTGCAGCCCACATTGTGTCCAATACACAACTGGGACAACACAGTTTTCAACCCGGGCACCTCAGAAAAATTAAACCTTTTTTTTTTTTTAATGGTTTGTTTGGTTTTGGTTTTGCAACCAATATAGCTATTGTTTGACGTAATAGCTGGTGGCAGAGTGGCAGCAGAAGAAGGTAATTCTGTGTACCCTGGCAGTGGGAAACACAGACAGACAGCAGCAGCAGGAGGAGGAATGGAGGAGTAGGCGAGCAGCTATTGTTTGACGTAATAGCTGGTGGCAGAGTGGCAGCAGAAGATAAATCATCTGTGTACCCTGGCAGTGGGAAACACAGACAGACAGCAGCAGCAGCAGGAGGAGGTATGGAGGAGCAGTGTGAGTGTGGCAGCAGGTAGGCAGCGTGACATAATAGCCCTGGTACCTAGCGGTGATACCAGGGCTGTAAATAAACACAACAGGAGGTCCCAGACAGCGGTCGTGCAGCCCACATTGTGTCCAATACACAACTGGGACAACACAGTTTTCAACCCGGGCACCTCAGAAAAATTAAACCTTTTTTTTTTTTTATGGTTTTTTGGTTTTTGGTTTTACAACCAATATAGCTATTGTTTGACGTAATAGCTGGTGGCAGAGTGGCAGCAGAAGAAGGTAATTCTGTGTACCCTGGCAGTGGGAAACACAGACAGACAGCAGAAGGGCAGTACACAGCAGCCCACTGTAGGTGTAAAATGTGTGGCTGCAGGCGACGTAATAGTCAAAGTGAACCAGGCTGGCTTAGTGAGCAGGAGCCAGGAGGTGGTAAAGGGTGGTAAGGCACATTAACGATGGTTCCGGCAGCCAGTTCATGTCCCCCTCTCGCCGACAACAGGGGCCAGGAACTCGCCTTCCACCCACGCCTGGTTCATCTTGAGAAACGTCAGTCTGTCCACAGACTTGTGAGACAGACGTGAGCGTTTCTCGGTGACCACGCCACCAGCTGCACTGAAGCAGCGCTCGGACAGCACGCTGGAAGGGGGGCAGGACAGCACTTCCAGGGCGTACTGCGCCAGCTCGCTCCAGATCTCCATGCGCTTGACCCAATACTCCATGGGATCAACAGGGGCATCGCTGTCAAGCCCGCTGTACGACCCCATGTAGTCAGCCACCATGCGGGTCAGGCGCTGGCTGTGACCGGAGGAGGATGCTGCTGCATGCATCTCCTCTCTAGTCACTGCTGCCGGAGCCTCTACAGTCCTGTAGAGCTCGTGGCTGAGAGACAGCAGGTCTGTGGGGCGCTTGCTGCTGCTGGATGCAGGCACCTGCTGCTGCCTCTGTGCTGGCTGCTGGACAGTGGGGGTGGAAGGCTGGGGGAAGGCTTCCTCCAAGCGCTCAACAAGGGCCTGCTGCAAGCTCCTTATTTGTTGCGCTGGGTCTCCTCCTGCAGGCGGCAGGAACTGGCTCAACTTCCCCTTGAGGCGTGGGTCCAACATCATGCTGATCCAGATGTCCTCCCTCTGCTTCATCTGGATCACCCTGGGGTCCCTGCGCAGGCACGTCAGCATGTGCGCTGCCATTGGGAAGAGGCGGGCCACGTCTGCTGGCACATCGACGTCAGTGCTGTCCTCATCCTCCTCCTCTGCCGCCTCATCCTCTCTCCACCCCCGCACTAACTCAGCTGCGCTGTGCTGATCCCCCTCATCAGCAGCCAGGTCAGGGACCTCCACCAAGTCCTCCTCCTCCTCCCCCTCAGAGGTGGACTGCGCAGCTGGTTGCCGCTCCTGCTGGTCCAAGGCTGCCGCTCCCTGTTCCAGCAAAGCATCGAGGGCCCTGTTCAGCAGAGAAACCAGGGGCACCCACTCGCAGACCATAGCATGGTCCCTGCTCACCATGTTTGTGGCCTGCAGGAAGGGAGCCAGCACAAAGCACACCTGCTGCATGTGCCTCCAGTCATCATCGGGGACGATGGACGGGATGTTGCTGGTCTTGTCCCTTCTCTGAGCGGCGGAAACAGTGGCCAGGGCAAGGTACTGTTTGACAGCGCGCTTCTGTTCAACTAGACGCTCCAACATTGCCAGGTTGGAGTTCCAGCGAGTCGGAACGTCAAGGATCAGCCGATGGCGTGGCAGATCCAGCTCCTTTTGCACGTCTTCCAGGCTCGCACAGGCTGCAGCCGAGCGCCGGAAGTGACGCACAACATTCCTTGCCGTTTCCAGCAGTTCGCCCATCCCCTGGTAGGTGCGCAGGAACTTCTGCACCACCAGGTTCAGCACGTGGGCAAGACAGGGGATGTGGGTCAGGTTTCCCCTGTCTATTGCGGCAACCAGATTGGCCCCATTGTCGGCCACCACCTCTCCGACTCTGAGGCCTCTGGGGGTCAGCCAAATCCTCTCCTGCTCCTGGAGTTTGGCCAACACATGGGTTGCCGTCAGCTTGGTCTTCCCAAGGCTGACCAAGTGCAGCAGCGCTTGGCAGTGGCGGGCCTTCACGCTGCTGCTGAGGCGGGGGGTTTGGCCAGGTGTGCCGGAGGATGGCAGAGGATCGGAGGAACCTGCTGCAGTTCCCCTGACCCTGCGGGGTGGCACCACCCACTGTGTTGCTGCTGCTGCTGTGCCCGCTGCTGCTCTCCCATCCTCACCCCCTTCCACCAAGCTGACCCAGTGGACAGTGAAGGACAGGTAGCGGCCTGTCCCGAAGCGGCTGCTCCAGGAGTCCATGGTGACGTGGACCCTTTCACCAACCGCGTGCTCCAGCCCTCGCTCCACATTGGCCATCACAAAGCGGTGCAGTGCAGGAATGGCCTTGCGGGCAAAGAAGTGTCTGCTGGGGAGCTGCCAGTCTGGGGCTGCGCAAGCAAGCAGCGCACGAATGTCGCTCCCCTCCTGCACGAGCGTGTACGGCAGGAGTTGGGAGCACATGGCCCGTGCCAGCAAGCCGTTCAGCTGCCGCACGCGACGGCTGCTGGGAGGCAGAGCCCTAACCACCCCCTGGAAGGACTCGCTCAAAAGGCTCTGGTGTGGCCTTTTGCTGACACGGGAATCAGCAGACACAGCAGAGGAGGCCACTGAGGACTGGCTGCCAGAACAGGCCTCAGTGTCGGCTGCAGGAGTTGCAGAGGGGGGAGGAGCAGTGCGTTTCCGCACTCCTGCTGGTGCTGCTGGAGGAGCAGGAGGGCGGGTGGCTGCTGTTGCTGCTGCTGCTGCTGAAGGCTGTGCAGTGATGGGTGTGGTGCCACTGCCAGCACCAGATGCCTTCAGCCTCTGAAACTCCTCATGCTGGTGGAAATGTTTAGCCGCAAGGTGGTTGATGAGCGAGCTGGTGCAGAACTTTAAGGGGTCTGCACCTCTGCTCAACTTCCGCTGACAGTGGTTGCAAGTGGCGTACTTGCTGTACACAGTGGGCATGGTGAAATATCGCCAGATTGGTGACTTAAACATCCCCCTACGGCATGGAAGCGCTGCTGCCTGTCTCCCTGTGGTGGTTGGGGGGGGGGGCTTGGGTGCGGCTGGTGGTGGTACTGGCAGATGCTGCTGCTGCTGCTGCTGAGCCTGAGACACCAGCAGGCTGTGGGACCTGCCTACTGCTGCTGCCAATGCTTGCAATGATGCGCCTCCTTGCAAGGCCCACAAGAGCATCCTCCTCCTCCTCCTCAGAGCTGCTGAGGACGACATCCCCTGGAGGTGGTGGCACCCAGTCTCTGTCTGTCACCGGGTCATCATCATCCTCCCCCTCCTGAAACATGTCCTGCTGGGATGAGGACCCCCCAAACTCCTCTCCTGATGCATGGATGGGCTGCTTGACTGTCGCCACAGTCTTGCTGTCCAATCCCTCATCCCCCAAAGTGCCCATCAGCATCTCCTCCTCAAAATCGCCAACAACAGCAGACAATTGACTCATGATGCCTGGGGTCAAAAGACTGCTGAATGACAGGTCGCCAACTGACGGTGAACTGGCCTCCTCCCCAGGCCCTGCTGGGCGGCTGCTGCGAACAGGGGTGGTGGTGGTGGTGGTGGTGGTGGTGAGGGTGGAGGCCTCGGATGCAGAGCTGATGGCGGGCTGCTCATCCTCCGTCATGAGTTGCACCACAGTGTCTGCATCCTTTTCCTCAATGGGACGTTTCCGACCCGGCTGGAGGAAAATGGGAGCAGGTGCTACACGCTGCTGCTGCTGTGTCTCTGCAGCGTGAGTTGCAGATGCTCCTGCTGGGCGGCGCCCAAGGCGTCCACGGCCAGTGGCTATGGGAGGAATGTTAGCCACTGACGCTGCTGCTGCTGCTGCGGAACTGTGCATGGTGGCGCGCCCGCGGCCGCGGCTTGCCACAATGCTGCTCCCTCTCCTCCTGATTCCCTTGCTGCCCTTGCCCTTGCCCAAACCGCGCTGGCTGCCACTTCCAGACATCTTCAATGTTTTGGGCGTATAGACAAAAGTTTTTTAAAAGGGCGGGTGAAAAGTGGGGTACTTTAATGGAGTGGGTTGGTTGGTGAGGTGACTGAGTGAGTGTCCCCTAGTACAGTAAGTAAGTAGTAACAGTCAGGAAGTACAACTAGCAGTTACAATAATCAGTAGTAATCACAAGTAAATTTAGTGTGTGTACACTCAGACAGTGAGTGCACGCACGCAGGAGCTAGTAGCCTATGAACACAGTGACTGAGTGTCCTAGACTCCTAGTACAGTAAGAGTAAGTAGTAACAGTAAGTAGAACTAACTAATTACAATAATCAATCAGCGATCAGAAGGAAATAGAGTGTGGGTGGTGTGTGTACACTCAGACAGTGAGTGCACGCACGCAGGAGCTAGTAGCCTATGGACAGTGACTGAGTGTCCTAGACTCCTAGTACAGTAAGAGTAAGTAGTAACAGTAAGTACAACTAACTAATTACGATAATCAATCAGCGATCAGAAGGAAATGGAGTGTGGGTGTGTGTACACTCAGACAGTGAGTGCACGCACGCAGGAGCTAGTAGCCTATGAACACAGTGACTGAGTGTCCTAGACTCCTAGTACAGTAAGATTAAGTAGTAACAGTAAGTAGAACTAACTAATTACAATAATCAATCAGCGATCAGAAGGAAATGGAGTGTGGGTGTGTGTACACTCAGACAGTGAGTGCACGCACGCAGGAGCTAGTAGCCTATGAACACAGTGACTGAGTGTCCTAGACTCCTAGTACAGTAAGAGTAAGTAGTAACAGTAAGTAGAACTAACTAATTACAATAATCAATCAGCGATCAGAAGGAAATAGAGTGTGGGTGGTGTGTGTACACTCAGACAGTGAGTGCACGCACGCAGGAGCTAGTAGCCTATGGACAGTGACTGAGTGTCCTAGACTCCTAGTACAGTAAGAGTAAGTAGTAACAGTAAGTAGAACTAACTAATTACAATAATCAATCAGCGATCAGAAGGAAATGGAGTGTGGGTGTGTGTACACTCAGACAGTGAGTGCACGCACGCAGGAGCTAGTAGCCTATGAACACAGTGACTGAGTGTCCTAGACTCCTAGTACAGTAAGAGTAAGTAGTAACAGTAAGTAGAACTAACTAATTACAATAATCAATCAGCGATCAGAAGGAAATAGAGTGTGGGTGGTGTGTGTACACTCAGACAGTGAGTGCACGCACGCAGGAGCTAGTAGCCTATGAACACAGTGACTGAGTGTCCTAGACTCCTAGTACAGTAAGAGTAAGTAGTAACAGTAAGTACAACTAACTAATTACGATAATCAATCAGCGATCAGAAGGAAATAGAGTGTGTGTTGTGTGTGTACACTCAGACAGTGAGTGCACGCACGCAGGAGCTAGTAGCCTATGAACAGTGACTGAGTGTCCTAGACTCCTAGTACAGTAAGAGTAAGTAGTAACAGTAAGTAAGTAGAACTAACTAATTACGATAATCAATCAGCGATCAGAAGGAAATAGAGTGTGTGTTGTGTGTGTACACTCAGACAGTGAGTGCAGTGCGCACACGCAGGAGCTAGTAGCCTATATGAACAGTGACAGTGAGTGTCCCTACGGGTACAGTAAGAGTAAGTAGTAAGTAAGTACAACTAACAATAATCTATCAGTAATCAGAAGGAAATAGAGTGTGTGTACACACAGACAGTGAGTGAGTGCACACACGCAGGAGCTAGCTAGTAGCCTATAAACAGTGACAGTCAGTGAGTGTCCTACTCCTAGTACAGTATAACTACAATACTATTAGTAAAGGACAGCAGAAATACTGGTATAGATGAGAGAAATAAACAGAGGACAGCTGCCCACAGAGGCAAGGCCCCCCTGAGGCCTAAACCTGTAAGCTTGCAGCAGCTGCCTGTCTCTAATGTAACACACAAGCTACTAACTAAAATACAATGTCTAACTAACTAACAACAATATAGGTGTGTATAGGAGGTGTATGTGAGCAAAAACGCTAGGTAAATGACCACAATAGAGCTCTTGCTAAGCCAAAGCACAAAGGAGCAACTCTCTCTCTGTACAAGTCTCAGGCAAGCACGGAGAAACGGAACATGGCGGCCGCTATTTATAGGGTAGGGGCTGGCCAGGGTCCCCCTCTGTGATTGGCTGCCGTCAGAGGGCCTGGGAGCCCTCTGATTGGCTCTAAGGACATCAATCTGGGCTATGACGCTATTCGAGCTCGGTACCGAGCTCGAATAGCGCCGGGTTGCTCGAATAGCTCGAATAGTGAATGGGCTATTCGAGTGTACTCGGATAGCCCATTCGAATAGCTCCAGCTATTCGGAGCTCGAATACCGAGCTCGAATAGCTGAAAAAGAGCTCGAATATTCGAGCTACTCGAATATTCGAGCTCTGCTGAGCACCACTGCTGAAGAAATTATAGTAACACAAGTTTGTAGCTGTACAACACTGCCACCTACTGCTACACAGAGGTAATGCAATATGAGTCATTAATAAAACATTTTTAGCTATAATGGAATTTAACTTTATTTTGGCTCAACCCAGAAGATCCCTCTGGATTTAAGTGAGTTGACTGAAAGTGTATGGTAAAGTCCTGTTGTAACAGCAGAAAACAGCCGTTATTTGCGATCTCCTGCAGCCAGGGCTGGGCCGAGGCAGAGGCTGGAGAGGCTCCAGCCTCAGGGTGCAGTGTAGGAGGGGCGCACAAATCACTCAGCTGTCATTCCTAATTGTGTTTGAAGCAGAAAGAAATAAGAAAAGGGGATACATGGCAGTGACTGCTGGCCAGATAACTAGATATTAAGGTGTTGGGGAGGTTGTGGGCCCTGTGGCGCCTCTTAGTCTAATAGCAATCTGTCTGTGATGATTGGGGTGGCAGGGATGGAGGGGCGCACTTTAGTGTCTCAGCCTTGGGTGCTGGAGGACGTTGTCCCGCCTCTGCCTGCAGCGCTGCATGGGGACAGCTCTGTCACTGAGCTGTCCTCTCGATTGGCTTAGAAGATGATCGCCTCTCATTGGCTGTTGCCCATGAGAGCCAATCACACTGATTGCCTCCCGGGGGGAGGGAGGGTTAGGGAAAAAAAGAGACAATTTTATTTAAAAAAAAAAAAAAGCAGAATTTAAATTAATAACGCTAATTAAAAAAAAATTGATTCAGCAGCGATCAGATGCCACCAACAGAAAGCTCTTAGCGAACTATTAGAGTTGCAGTGGCCTGAATTGTAAAAAAAAATAGCCTGGTTATTACTAGGGGTGTGTGAGCCTGTGGTCCTGAACTAGTTAATGAATGATAAACAATATATGATAATCAATTGGTCATCTGAGAGGTGTGACAGATTTAATGTTTTTTTAAATTGTTTAAAATGTTGTTTAGATATTTTTTGATACCAATAAAATGAATTATTTTTGATAATGAGGCTTCATGATGAGGCTTCTTACACACTAAGACGTTGTGTTAGGTGCTACGTTAAGGTCGCATAATGTGCACCTAACGCAACGCATGGTGGTGGTGGCAGAGGACGTTAGCAAAGAGCCCCGTTAAGCGGCTCTTTGGTGTGTCCGTGATGCGTACTATAGTACGCATGCGCTGGTGGAGACCACGTGAGCGGAACACTCCGCATCACAAGGTCCCGCCAGTGACGTCAGCACAGTGCAGTGAATATTAATTAGCCATGTGGCTAATCACTGCGCCTGTGCAAGCAGGCTAACGCGGCAAAGCCGCTCTAACGCCGTAGCATGCTGCACTTTAGATTGACGTGCAGCGTTACAATGTAACGCAACATGGGCACTGTGAACAGCCCATTGCAGTTACATTGCTGTGCATTGGGGAGCGTTACAGGCTGCACTAACGTGCGCCTGTAACGTCCCTGTGTGAAACCAGTCTAAAAGCCGTAGGCATCTAACGTAGTGTTACTTGCAAATTTTCACATTGAAAATGGCATTTCTGATTTTTTGCGAAAATTTTTGCAAAAGGCGAAAATTTGCGAAAACACAAACAATTGATAGTTTTTATCAAGTTGTATTTTTAAGTGTAAAAATTTGCAAAAAAAATGAGAAAAATCACAAACAATATGCAATATGTTTTCAATGAAAATTTCGCTCGAAAATCGAATTTAATATTATTTTCGCAAAAAAAATATAGGCCTTTTCACCCATCGCTGATCAAACACTGTGGCAATAATGGAAAATTCCCAATTCAGTGCCTATGATGCCACTTTTCAGTGTGTGTATTGTATGGACATCTGTACATACGGGTACCGGATAATATCAGTCCAACACTCAAAAATAGTAAAGATTGGTTGCCAATATTTAACTGTTGGTATAGCTACAGCACTTTTGTCTGACCTTTCAGCAATTTGCTGTAACGATTGTGGAACTTTCTCCGTGATCAGCGCACAACGCGTGCGCTGACACGGCGGAAATCTTCCACAAACGTATATTTGCAGGCACCCAGCAACAGGTGCTACGCACCTGTAGAGGGAAATTCCTGTCGGCAGATGGCGCTGGGGAGTGCAGAGGAATCAATCCTCTGTACCTCCACAAGTGCCAGACAGGAATTGTACGAAGCGCAGAACGCAATCGCAAGAGAGGCGATTGAGCAAAGGGACAGGTTGTATGTGTGTGCGCCAATCTAGTCGCCACCCTGCGACCGCGCACACACAACAGCAGATACGAAACAGGAACGCGATCGCGAGAGGTGCGATCGCCAGACGGGACACAAGGCAGAACAGAACAGAATACGAGGTTAGCAAAGGCACAGCAAATAATACAATAAGGAGATACGGAAAATAATAAACGCTAGCTAACCGCGAACACCGCACTCATTCGCAACAGTGCACGCGGTTATGCGCGGTCTCCACGTGATAAGCACAACAGAGACAAGCACGCCTAACTAACCAAAAACAGACAAACATGAAACAGAGGACGCGACGCTTGCTTAACGGTTACCTCACCGATCCTTCAGCAAGCGGTCGCAACAGACAAGACAGACACACGAAAAATAGGAACTAGGCAGAAAGGATCCACCGCTCTTCCGCCAGAGCAAGTGTGATCCAAGCAGGAACACAGATCAGAAAGATCCACAGCCGCTAACGCTAGCAGCTAGTGCGATCTAAACAAGACAGATCAGATGAGGTAGCTGGTAGCAACCGCTGCTCCAGCTTACACTCCAGGAACTAGATCAGAAGGATCCACAGCCGCTACCGCTAGAGGCCAGTGCGATCCAAACTAGACAGAACGATTCGCTATCAACCGCCGCTGGTGACAGCGCAATCGCGACAGACAAGACAGAACAGAAGGATCCCCAGCGCTAGCAAAAAGTAGCTAGCGCGATCCCAGGAGACAGAACAGAAGGATCCCCAGCGCTAGCAAAAAGTAGCTAGCGCGATCCCAGGAGACAGAACAGAAGAGATAGCTGGTAGCAACCGCTGCACCAGCTATACTCCAAGAACAGAGATCAGAACCATCTCCTGTCAACCACCATAGGGACAGGACAATGGCAAACAGGCAAGACAAGACAGAACAGGCAATACAGATAATACAACCTGACTGGGCTAGAAGGGGAGCCTAAAGCAACCCCCAGGAATTAACTATACTAGATAGCAATGGCTGACACTCCAACAGTGTCCATCAGGAACAGACCACGGAAGGGAAATGACCAGCCAAGCATTGTGGGAAAGACATAGTACTTATAGTACACGCCTCCAATGAATGTGGCCAGGCAATTTGCATGACAACGTATGCAAACTCCTCTGCAAGCACAAGCTGCAAAAACTGACAGAAGGTCTTCTTTCCAGAGTCCTGCAGCATGCAGACCTGAATAATGATCAAAAGGCTGCCTGCCTGCGCAGGCAGCTGAGCGGATCGTTACATTTGCCTTCATCATTCGGCTATCCTTCCTTGGCCAATCTATATCTTGGCCAACCAAGGATTCTGGTTGTCACATTAGCATCAATCCGGCAACATGACCCTATTTTTATGTGTTGGCTTAGGGGACGTTACTCACCTATCTACCCCTTCCCTTATCTTCATCCATCAATGAGCAGCAATTACCCGAGACCTCAGATCCAGCCGCCAGTTACTCCCTTGTTCATGCTCCTCCAACTGTCTGTCATCACATTATATTACCTGCGCCGCACACCGACACCAACAGGTTCACACCACAAATATTGTCTCTTTCGCACTCATTGCCAGAATCTCAGGGTCACCGCTACTTCCTTACGGGTCGTGACATCTTCCGCTCCATCAAAAGTCCTAGAGAATTATTCCTTGGTGGGAATGAAAATGTCCACAATCTGCAGAAAAAAAGTCTTCTACAATTCATAAACTGATCTAACCAGCCTTGAAAAAAAGGCTCTAAAAATACACAAATACAGTAAATAAAGACCCTCAGAGCTCTTCTACCAGCTGATCAGAGAGAGATACTTTGAGGCAGGGAATACACTTTTTTCTGCATACTTTTTCTGCACACCAAGTGTGTTTCTGTGCAGGAAACCGTGAGCGTTTTTTCACAGCAGCTGATGCAATTGATAGAGAAAACTGACAAAATGTGCAGAATCATTAAAGAGAACCTGTACTGAGTAAAAATATTTAAAATAAACACATGAGGTAACGTCAAATGAACCTTGCCATCAGTTCCTCTCAGAAGCTCAACATTTTCTTCTGACAATAATCCCTTCCCTATTTTGTCAGATCTGAAATATATCAGTTGCTGTCAGTGAAATATCAGTTGCTGTCAGTTATAGCTGAGAGGAAAACTGATGTACCAGGTAATGTCCATGTTTCCCTATGGCTCAAGTGGGCGATGTTACAGTTTAACTGTGTGCTGACCAGAAAGCTGTTATGGGTAATGGCCATTTTCAAAATGGAGGACGGAAAATTCCCTTGATCACAGTGAACAAATAGGACGCGGGACAGGAGAAAGACACTGAGGAGTAGACTACATGGAAGGTAAGTATGGCTTGTGTATGCTTATTTTGACTTTTCATTTTCAGTTCAGGTTTTCTTTAAGCAGAATGTCAGGTTTTTTTTCTGTGCGCGAAAAGCATATTAAGTGTGAACTAGGCCACTGAATAACATGAGTTCTCAGTTTTTCTGTGCAGAAAACACGCACGAAAACAGTAATGGCCCATTCACACTTGTGCGCTTTCAGAGCGATTTCAGCTTTGCTGAAAATCGCTAGCGATTTGAAAAACGTGTGCACAATGAAAGTGTATGGATGTGTTCTCATCTAAGCGTTTAGCGATTTGCTGAAACGCAAAAGTGTTGCATGCAGCGTTTTCTGAGCGATTCTGGAGCGATTAGCGTTTCAATAAAAGTATTTGAATTGAACTAGAAAACGCAAAACGCTAATCGCTGGAAAAACGCTCTCCGTACAGTGAAAAAACGCTAGGAAAAAATGCCAGAAAAACGCTCAGCGTTTTGCGTTAGCGTTTAGCGATTTCTAGTGTGAATAGGCCCTCAAGTGTGTTCCCTGCCTGAGGCCAGAAACCCACTAGGAGCGATTTCTAATTGCTAGCGATTTGAAAAAGCTCTTGCTAACGCAATGCTATGGTGGATTTTTATAGAATCAAATCGCTCAAGTGTGATCACACCCATAGCATTACATTAGCAAGAGCTTTCAAATCGCAAAACGCTCAGAAAATCGCTCCTAGTGGGTTTCTGGCCTTAAAGGACACACGAGGCGAAAATAAACTAATGAAATAAATGATTGTATCTATCTTCTTTCTCCTAAAAATGACTTTTTAACATATTCCAAAGTTTTATTTTATGTTTAAATCTACTTTGTAAGTTTTAACTGGTTTATTGTATTTGCTCAATGACACATTCATTGCAGTATGCCAGAGCTAAAAATCTATGAACTATTGACCCTTGTTATCTCTTTCCTTCTCTCAGAAGCCGTTTTCTGCTAGGAAAGTGTTTTATAGTTGGAATTTCTTATCAGTGAGGGTCACACTATAGTCACTTCCTGTCTGAGTCAGGACTGAGTCAGCCACTTACTGTACATACCTGATATTTAACTCTTTCAGGCAGAGAAAGAAAAAAAGGAACACAGCCTAGCTATTTGTGTGCTAGGCACTGTACATACACATGTCTATCTCATCATGTCACCTGTCACCTCAGGTATCCTTTAAACAAGTGATAGAAAGCTAATTTCATTTTACACAAAATTCCAAGGAAAAAAAATGACTGAGGACGTCTTGTGGTCAAATAGTAAAATGACACCTACATGCATTTATTTTAAAGCTGTGGAGCGCACAAGAAGCCGACCCGGAACCCGACCTGGGGAGGTTGGCTACTGCAGTGGAGGACACCGGGAGCCACCGGAGCTGCGGTGAGGGCACAGGACGGCTGCCAGGGGTTGGAGGAAGCCCCAGGTAAGTGGATTTTGTTTTTTTTTTCGTGCTTGGATGTTTCCTTTAATATGAACTCCTCCCACACTCTCCCATAGTACCCAAATATTTTTTTAGCATTAAAAAAAACAATAATAATGATAATAATAATAAAAATACATAAATAGTTACTTTAGCGACTGAACTTTTTAATATGTATGTCAAGAGGGTATATTACTGTTATTTTTTAAATTATAGGTTTTTAATTAGTGAATAACGCAAAACTGAAAAAATGCACCTTTATTTCCAAATAAAATATTGGCGCCGTACATTGTACTAGGGAAATATTTTAAACTAGCCGACCCGCAGCGTAGCATACGCCGCATAAGGGGGTAGCAGGCAGGAAGGGGGTACTGGTCACAGCGGCTGCCCCTCCAGCTTAAGTTGAGCAGCAGCCGCCGCTCTCTTCTTCTATCTATCTATCTATCTATCTATCTATCTATCTATCTATCTATCTATCTATCTATCTATCTATCTATCTATCTATCTATCTATAGAAGTACTGCCCAGCCCCCAGGGCCGGTCCTAGACTTTTCAAAGCAGCCCCCCCCCCCCCCCGCCCCAGCCGTGGGTGGGGGCTCCCGAGCTAGAAGGGATAGCGGGCAGGAAGTAGGTTTAGGTCACAGCGGCGGGGAGCGGGGTCGGACCCTCCTCCCTCACCTGGGTCCCCATCTGCGCTCCCTCTCAAGCTTAAGTTCAGCAGCAGCCGCTGCTATTAGTAAGAGGCAGCGGGCGGGGATGACTCACCTCTTCCGCGTTCCAGCGTGCGTTTCACTGTCGTCACTTCCTGCAATGCCGCCCACTTACAATACAGTGGGTGGCATTGCAGGAAGTGACGACATTGGGACGCACACTGGAACGCCCGCTGCCTCTTACTAATAGCAGCGGATGCTGCTGAACTGAAGCTTGAGAGGGAGCGCAGATGGGGGACCCAGGTGAGGGGGGGGGTCCGACCCCACTCCCCGCTGCTGTGACCAATACCTCCTTCCTGCCTGCTACCCCCTCCAGCTCGGAGACGCCCACCCATGGCTGGGGCGGGGGGGGGGGGGGGGGCTTTGAAAAAGTCTAGGACCGGCCCTGGGGGCAGGGCACTACATCTTCTTCTTGCTTCAAGGTTGAAGCATGTAGTGTATTATATATATATACTGTATATAGATGTTGCAATAACTGGGACAAATGGGCAAATAAAATGTGTGGGCTTTATCCACAGTAGAATGTTTTATTTTAAAACTATAATGGCCAAAAACTGAGAAATACTGATTTTTTTTTCAATTTTTTTCTTACTATTCCTGTTAAAAGGCATTTACAATAAAATACTTCTTAACATAATGTTCCACCCAAAGAAAGCCTAATTGGTGGTGAAAAAAACAAGATATAGATTGTTTCGTTGTTATTAGAAGTGAATGGGAGGAGCGCTGAAAGGTGAAAATTGCTCAGGTGCTCAAGAGGAAAACCCCTCAGTGGTGAAGTGGTTAAACACGTTTTCTATCAGGGTAAGATGACCAGTCCCGATGTCCTCTTCTGCCCTGTACAACCCATAGTGCCCCTAAGCAGGGATGAGTAATTAACATTTTTGGGTTTGGTCGCACAGTGAATCAGCCCCATCTTGGTTAAGTTTGCCATACACGATGCAATGAAAATATTCAATTTTACAGCAATTCAAGAAAAATGAATGATCGGTTATACAGAAAAATTTGATCAAATTTCATTTCTATTTTTTTCGATAAAAATAGATGGGGAGTAGTAAAATTCTTCGGACCAATTTTTGGGGGAATTGAATGGTAAAGGATAGATTGACAATTTCGTTATAGATAGGATTGGATTGGAGAGAACTAATGCAGGTCTGTTTATCTTTGTTAGTATAATAATCAAAGAAAACCTCCCTGTCATCAAATTAAAATGAATGTTAGACACTGAAGCGAAAAAAATGTGACATTTTTACCTTATAATTCACTTCAGTTCTCTCATCAGAAGTAAACCACCGCCTCCCCGCCGCAAAACGAGCGCTTTAGACCCCCCCAATCCCCGGGGGGACGGTGCTTCCTGAAAGAGGCAGAGCTTTCAGCTGCAGCTCTGCCTCTACGGATGTCAATCGCCGCCTCTCCCCGCCCCTCTCACTCTTCCTTCACAGAGAGGGGCGGGGAGAGGCGGAGATCCGCACGGCGATTGACGTCAGGAGAGGCAGAGCTGCAGCAGAAAGCTCTGCCTCTCAGCACAGCAGAATTCACAACCAAGTTAGTCGTGGATCTTTGCCCGGCGATTTGGGGGGTCTAAAGCGCTCGTTTTGCGGCGGGGATGCGGCGGTTTACTTCTGATGAGACTACTGAAGCGAATAACAAGGTAAAAATGGCAAATTTTATTCGCTTCAGAGTCTCTTTAAATGTGGGGAAAAACCAAACCAAACCAAATATTTACCCAAGGCGAGGGAAGGCTCTGGTCCTATAGAGCCTTCCCGTTCCTCTCACGGTCCCCTCGTTCCAACCCTGTAACTGTCACCCCCGGTAGCAGTATCAGTACGATCGGTCAAATACTGCTCTGTGCCGCCTAGGGAGGCTTTGGAAGTCTTCGGAAGCCCAAGTGCTCCTGCCTGCGCTACCACGCTCTCATGCGCGGTCTCACTTGCACAGTATGGAGCCGCCCAAGACTTCCAACGCCTCCTGCGACAGCAGATTGGAACTGTGGCGATGGCACTGAAATGCGGGGACCGTGAGAGGAAGGGGAAGGGTCTATAGGATCCAGAACCTTCCCTCTCCTTAGGTGAGTATCTCTTTGTTTGTTTTCTGTTTACATTGACTTTAATCAAAGCTTCAATTTTATAATCCTCAAATGGTTGCAAATATTCACTAGAAATTTTAGAAAATGCACGGTCATACCAGAGTTTGATTACGCATTCAAAATCAGGGTTGCTCGTAAACTACGTCAGGGCGAATCTACGCATCGTAGTACGCAACTACGCATCGTAGTTCGTAGGCGAAGTTTAAGAACTACACGTACGCATTTACGCGTAGTCGTAGTCCCGCTATGCGAAGCTTCACCCACTACGCGTAGTTGACGTATGTATTGCGAAGTCAACTACGCGTGCGGTAACTGCATCTATATGGATCATTGCGCATGCGCAGAAATATTATTGCCCTTTTATACGCATACAATTCCGCATTGGAAGGTGGAATGTTCGCTTATATTAGTTTATATTTGCAAATAGGTTGAAGATTATTGCGGAAATTTTTCCGCATAAGGGCATAAGCGGTCGCATCAGCTACGCTTCGCACTACGCGAAGCTTGCGTATTTTAACACGTAGTCTACGGAATGCAAATGTAGTGAAGTTTCTGATTACATAGCCGTAGATTGCGAAGCGTATTTGCGTAAAAATACACGTAGTTCCAGCGTAGCGAAGTTGGCTGACTACGACCATCCCTGTTCAAAATGCTGTGCATTAAAAGATTCATCTTTAATATAACCATAAACCTGGCTAATTAACTCTGGCCTGGAGTAATCAGCAAAGAAGCTACGACATCCCCCTCCTGCCTCCTCAGCCAATTATGTGTAGTAGTCAAGATCTTGGGGCCTCATTCTAGCCGATTCTCAGTGTGCAGTAGATCTGCAGTGATCAGTGAATGGCCAAAACTTCTGTTACAACCCTGATTGGAGGAACAGGTTTGCAGCAATGCAGACGCTGAAACGTGAAATTCAAATGCTGCGCAATAGAGTTTATTGCAAAAATAATGAGCAAAACGATGTATACAAAATCTCAGAGTATAATGCAAATGAAGTGCAACCACATGCATACATGCTATAAGCAGAGCATTCACCATACAATAAGCAGCGTGCAAATACACCCAGAACCCTATCTAACTAAACACATACCTCCCAACTTTTTGATATGAGAAAGAGGGACACTTAAGCCACACCCCTACCACACCCCCATCACACCCCTAGTCACACATACCATAAAGATTTCATAAGAAAAAGATGTTGTTTTATAATTCAAACCACACTGGTCCTTTCTATCCTGGTTCATTTTCCTTCATATTAACTTTTTAAAATTAGTAATATATCAATTTAAAGGATGGAAATAAAGTTTAGAGTCAAACAAACACATTTTTTTAGTAGAGAAATATACATATTTATATAGAAAGAGGGACAAATGAGCAGGAAAGAGGGACAAATGAGCAGGAAAGAGGGACAGGGATTCCAAAGAGAGACTGCCCCTTTTGGGAGCAATGCTAAACATACGCAAGAAATAAATCAGTGTCATTGTTTTAACAAAAGAAGAGCAAACCATTGCATCTGTAACACTAACAAAGGCCAAGAAGAGAAAAAAAAAAACCAGTGAAAAACAAAAACGTTTTCAAGAATATAAAATTATTCATCAGATAAAATTATTTATCAGATATACCAAATTATGATAATAACAAAATGGGTTAGGCAATCTTATATTTGAGTCTATGTATACCACAGACTTGTTGTGACTAAAATGACCACAAGATGGCAGCAAAGAACTAATTTCCATCCAACTCACATTTTGAATAAAAAAAAATAATAATGATTAGGATTTCATTTAACCACTTGAGGACCCCCCCCCAAAGACCAGGCTATTTTTCATTAAATTGGCCACTGCAGCTTTAAGGCCAAGCTGCAGGGCCACACAGCACAGCACACAAGTGATCAACCCCCCCCCCCCCCCCCCCCCCCCCCGATGTTTGTTTGTTTGCTTATTTATGTGTTTGTGTGTGTGTGGTTTTTTTTTATAAAAATGTGTTTTTTTTTAAAACTGTTGTACACCCCCCTCCCTCCCCCCCTCCAGCCAATCCCTGTGATAAGCTCTCATAGGCTTCAGCCTCTGACAGCTGATCACCTCTGTTCCTTAGGAGGGGACAGCCGTGTCACACAGCTGTCCCCAGTACAACGCTGCTGCAGATCGCAGCACTGTACCAGTAATTAGACAGAGATTACGCTGTCTAACAGTCTCCCAAGCGTCGATCGCTGCTCGGAGACTGAAGGCGTTTCGCTGGTCTGAGCCCGCTTCCTCGGGCCAATAACAGTGCCAAATGAAAAGATCATTATGGCAAAGAGAGGCTCCCTTTGCCATACTGATCTTTTCATTTGGCACTGTTATTGTCCTGAGGAAGCGGGCTCAGACCAGCGAAACACGTTGCCTGCCTGTGCTAAATTAAAAATCTTTTGTAAATTACAGAGATTTTGTCATTGAGGTAAGCTACCTCTTGTTATTTTTCTATTTTAAGCTGTTTTTAGATGCTTTTATCCAACCCGGGCGCCTCTTTCCCCCAGTTGTACCTTGCCTAGAGCCCCGTTACATCTTACTCCATCTCTGTGACCTGCAGATCTTCATGTCAGATCTCCATGGAAATAATTGCATGCTTTAAATATTTTCTCTGTATTTTATTAGTTTTTACAGTTGTGCTTCCTCTGTGCCCAGCTGACAATGTGGATTATTGGTGAGCTGTATAAGTTAATATTAACTGAAAGTCAGTATTTCACCTGCAATAAAATGCAATAGTAACCAGTATCCATGTCCATGTGACACTGCCTGCGCCCTCGTCCACCCCTGAGCTCATATGAGCAGTGCATTGCATATCCATGCCCGTGTGACACTGCCTGCGCCCTCGTCCACCCCTGAGCTCATAGGAGCAGTGCATTGCATATCTAGGAACTGCAAGAGCTTAAAGGGGAACTGAAGTAGGAGATATACGGAGGCTGCCATGTTTATTTCCTTTTAAGCCATACCAGTTGCCTGGCAGCCCTGCTGATCCTCTAATACTATTAGCTATAGCCCCTGAACAAGCATGCAGCAGATCAGGTGTTTCAGACTTTAAAGTCAGATCTGACAAGACTAGCTGCATGCTTGTTTCTGGTGTTATTCAGATACTACTGCAGAGAAATAGACCAGCAGGGCTGCCAGGCAACTGGTATTGATTAAAAGGAAATAAATATGGCAGCCTCCGTATACCTCTTGCCTCTGTTAACAGAGGTGTTTAACTTGAATCCTTGTGCAGATCGCTTGATACTCATCCCTGTATTGCCTGATGAAGCGGGATTGAGCCTGTGAAACGTGTTGCAAAATTTTTGCGGAGTTTCTAATAAATGTGTTTGACTGTCTGAATCGCAGTCGTTGTCGTGTCTGCTTGAGGGAGGTAAGACCACCACTTCCTCCTTCATTTTTGCCATTTAAGTTGGTTTTTAAGCTCATTTAATCCAATTTTATACTTTTGGCGCCTCTGTTCATTGTATACACTTAATGTATTATGTACAGTATATCTACGCCTCTGCAGACTTCATTTTAGCTCCAGGGGCATAGATATATACGTATCTTTGCTGCTACGGCTGCTGTGTGCACTCCCGCTCGCTTGTGTGCACGTTCCTGAGCACGTACTCTCCGCCGCCCATTAGCCCAGAAATCTGAGATCATTCTGAGAAAACAAATGTTTCCCATCCACCATTCACTTCCTGTAAGCGTAATATTACGGTTACAGGATGCATAAAAAATGACTAAGGCCATCTTGTGGCCAAATAGTAAAATTACATCTACCGGTACATACATTTTCTTTTAATAAAAAGACCTACACTTATTTTTAAATTAACTAGTTAATTTTCATACTCTCCCACATTTACCCAATAGAAATATTTGCATAAACTGACAATGAAGAAAAAAAAAACATAACTAGTTACCTTAGGGACTGAACTTAATTAATATGTATGTCAAGAGGGTATATTACTGTTATTTTTTAAATTATGGGGTTGTAAATAGTGATGGACGCAAAACTGAAAAAAAAATGCACCTTTATTTCCAAATAAAATATTGTCACCTTACATTGTGATAGGGATATCATTTAAATGGTGTAATAAACGGGACAAATGGGCAAATAAAATACGTCGTGGCATCCATTATTTTAAAAACTCTAATGGTCGAAAACTGAGAAATAATGATTTTTTTTCATATTATTCCCGTTAAAATGCAATTAGAAAAAAACAATTCTTAGCATAATGTACCACCCAAAGAAAGCCTAAACGATGGCAAAAATACCAAGATATAGATCATTTTGTTGTGATAAGTAGTTATAAAGTTATTGGCGAATGAATGGAAGGAGCGCTGAAAGGTGAAAATCGCTCTGGTGCTCAGGGAGTAAAACCCCTCAGTAGTGGAGTGGTTTAGGCCTCTTTCACAGTGCGATGTTAAAGTCGCACATTAGAAAAAGTTTTAACGTGGACTAGGGGCGCCTCTAGCCATTTTGTCACTCCAGGTGAGAAAACCTGTGGCGCCCCCCCTCCCCCCGGGGGTTAATGCAGCAGCGTTCCACCAGAAAATACACGTATTGCAGAAGCGTTTCACCAGAAAATAACCATATTGCAGCAGCGTTTCACCAGAAAATAATCGTAATGCGGAAGCGTTACCAGAAAATAATCGTAATGCGGCAGCGTTTCACAAGAAATTACAGTTACTGCGGCAGCATTTCACCAGAAAATACACAACGCGATCAGCGTTTCACAAGAAAATGCACACATAGGCAGGGCTCCACTTTCATGAGGCACATGAAGAGGCACAAAGTGGGCAGAAGGAGGAACAGGGAGACATTAGGAGGCACAAAGAGGAAGAGAAAGAGGCACAAAGGGGGGACAGCAGAAGGCAGAGGGGGATGTAAGGAGGTGAAGGGAGACAGAGAGAGGCAGAGGGGGACAGACACAGCCACAGGGAGACAGAAGAAGGCACAAAGGGAGACAAAAGGAGGCACATGAGTATAGAAGGAGGCAGAGTGTGACTGAAGGAGGAACAGGGAGGCAGAGGTAGCTCAAGGGGACAAAGAATGCACAAGGGGACATAAGGAGGCACAAAGGGGCACAGAAGGAGGCAGAGGTGGCACAGGGGGACAGAAGGAGGCACAAAGGGAGATAGGAGGCATAAAGGGAGACAGAAGAACAGACAAGGGGTCAGACATGGCACAAGGGACTAAAGGAGGCACAAGGAGACAGAAGGAGGCACAAAAGGGACAGAAAGAGGCACAAAGGGAAAAGAAAGGATGTACAAGGCACAGAGGGACACAGTGACAGCTGCCTGCAACTTACGCTAAGCAGATGCAGCAGAAGCATGTAATAGAAGAACCATGGGGGTGGGGCTTCTTTCAGGGGGTGGGGCTTCACTCAGGGACAGGGCTTAATCCAGCAACATGGCGCCCCCAGGACCAATGGCACTCCAGGCAATAGCCTGCACTGCCTATGCCTGAAGGCGCCCCTGACGTGGACTAACGCAGAGCAATACTAAGTCTGTGCGACATTCACAGTGCACACGTTGCGTTTGTGTGTAACGTGTAGCGTTATTAGAAAGTACTGCATGCCATGCGTTATACACGTTATTAGCTGCGTTGGACTGTTTGCACATGCTCAGTAATGACCTGGAAGCATACTTTTCATTGCCTGTATGCTCTACTGTATGCAATGATAACATGGCAGAGAGTTGCGTTGTGACATTTTTGGGACGTTGCGCTGTTAGTTTGCGTTGCGACTTTAACGTCGCATCAAAAAGCAACGTCCCAGTGTGAAAGTAGCCTAAATCGCAGAAGGGAGTCACAGATGACACCACCCACATTCCTTTCACTATAGAGTTACTTTATTCTGAGTCTCATTTATAAAGTTGATGGAAAGTGAGTTGGCTGGAAAAGTACCATTAAGTCTGCATTCATTCTGGTGCTTCCCAGATTCATAAAACCGTCTGTAATATTGTTACAATTCAGCCCGGGTATCACCTTTATATACAGTGACCAGATTTTTCAGGGGGGGGAGGGGGGGAGGGGATGTTCGTGGCGCCGAAAAATGGCCGTGGCATTGTATGGGCGGAGCGTAACCGTAACCCCAAAGCAGCAAATATAGGCAACTATGACCATTAAATAATAAATTCAGCAACAGTTACCCCAGAAACCAGAAAATAAACACAATTTGGGCAACATTTCAGCAAAAAACAAACGCATTTTGGACAACATTTCAGCAGAAAATACACACATTTCACCTGCAAAAAAAAAAGAATTTACTCACCTGACAGAATTCTCCTCTCCCGGCCGGCCTCTGGCGCGCAGCTCCCCCGGAGATATTGCTCCTGCATATCTCCCGCGCTGAATGGAATAGCAGGGCTACGGGAAGATGGCGCCCGAAGCCCTGTACTGGAGACACAAATAGTCTCCATTACAGGGCTTCGGACGCCATCTTCCCGTAGCCCTGCTCTGCCTGCCAGAAGAGTATGCAGGCTGGAGCGGAGCTGCGGGCTATGAACTGGCGCGGCGTCTATTAGACATACCGCAGCCTGGGACAGCGGACCCCGAATCCGGGATGCGTCCCGGCTAAAGCGGGATGTCTGGTCACCGTACTTTATATGATCTCAAAATTTCCATGAGAAATCAACGATCCAAACCCATCATAGATGATTACAATAGAGAGAGGTGGAGAAAGCAAGTAGCATGTGAAGAGGAGATGATGTTCTATCGGTAAGGAAGGAGACGTGTGGGGAAGGTATACTACCTGGATGGAGAGTGCAAACTAGCGCGCTACACTCCTCCCAGCCTGACACGTGTTGTGGGCCACGGCCACTTCATCAGAGGCATGTCACCTTTCTTCACCTCTCTCTATTTGTGGAGGTCACTTCTCTACTCCTTTACTCTGTTTTTATGTTTTTTAAGACTTTCATGCGGTAACATATTATTAGCATATCCTGGTGCGACCTTTTGGTTTTTCTCCTTTTGTGCAATCATCAACGATGTTTATCATTTTTCACGCACCCGAATTTGCATACTATGAAGAGATTGTGCAGGTTAGCTCTCAGAGTCACACTACATGGAAGTGGCATACAAAGGCCGGTCATTGCCCAATCTAAATTGTATGTGTGTACCAGGGTTTAGTCCACCGCAGATCACCATCTAACATGTTACTAATCTGACAATATAAAAATGGCGAATGGATTGTAAAAATCTTTTCTCTCTACTCATTTATACATAATTGACCCCCCCCCCCCCCCCCCGCCCTCCAGAGTTCAGCATCTGCTCAGAACTGTCAGAAAAGGGAATGTTTATCAGCAGGATGTACTGTATATTACTTCCCCCTCCCCCATTTTATTACGCAGTGACACACCAGTCACATGTGGGCCAATTCAGCATAAACCTTCAGCGAGCTGAGTAATCTTACAACCCCAATCACCCTCCTGCAGCTAAAAGTCATATTTTTCGGTATTCAGTCACATGACCTGAAGCAGCTTGGCTGAAGGTGGTAAGAGCAGGCTCTGTGGGTGTGGCCGGTGTTTCTGCATTGGCCTCCTTATCTCTTTGTCTGAGAATCAGTCCCCTCCCTTCCTCCACATGTGCAGAATGTGAGGAGTGTGGTTCAGGCTGTCTGAGTGTAAGCAGGCAGCACTCAGTTGCTAAGGATCTATAAACTGGTGCAGTGGTTTCCTTTTTCTTTTCTTTTTTTTTTTTTTTCATTTGCAAAAATTCCTTTTTTTTCCTTTTTACAAAACTTTTTAAAGTTTATTTAAAATATATATATATATATTTTTACAGAAACTGAAGTGGGAGAAAAAAAATGAGATCCTCACTTATGAATTCCGAGGGCTCCCGGAGGTGGCGTAACTTTACTGGGGACAGCAGGGGATGAGGGCACAGAGAGCGGTCCAGGAAGGCTCAACAGGACCCAAATCCTTCCCCTCTCCATAGGTCAGTATCTGTCTTTATTCTTAATCACTACAGATTTGCTTTGCTGCGTTTAAAAAAAATCTGATATAGGAATTTAATGGGTAAAAGTGGACGTTCCCTGTAAGAGAAGTGGCGTTGGTGTGAGCATGGTCACCTTCTCTGTGTGGCCTCGGTTTACCTCCATCCGTCTGGGATGTCCTCAGTACACAGCAGCTCACACAGCGAGCCCCCCCTTCCCCAGACGTGTGTCCAGACTGCAGCCCACTGCTCTCTCTATAGCGTGTTTATCCTCTGCAGGACGCTGCATCCGGCCAGGAATAATACAACTGATTGTCAGATGAAGAGAACGTCCAGTCCCATCATCGTGTGACCGCTCCGCTGACTGAAGGATGAGGACTGAAGATTGCTAACTCGCCATTATTACATCAGCACAGCCAGGTCCAGTCCCCCCCCCCCTCCCCCTTCCCAATTTGGTATGAATGCACAGTGCCCAACAACCAAAAAAAAAAAAAAACACCCTCAGGATAGGTAGGTAGGTAGCCAGGTAGGTGCCCCCAGTATAGGAAGCAACATATAGGTACTCCCAGTATAGCTAGCCAGGTATAGGTGCCCCCAGTATAGCCCCCAGTATAGCTAGCCAGGTACAGGTGCCCCAAGTATAGCTATCCAGGCATAGGTGCCCCCAGTATAGCTGGCCAGGTATAGGTGCCCCTAGTATAGGTAGCCAGGTATAGGTGCCCCTTGTAAAGGTAGCCAGGTATAGGTGCCCCTAGTATAGGTAGCCAGGTATAGGTGCCCCTTGTAAAGGTAGCCAGGTATAGGTGCCCCCAGTATAGGTAGCCAGATAGGTGCCCCCAGTATAGGTAGTCAGGTATATTTGCCCCCAGTATAGCTAGCCAGGTATAGGTGCCCCTAGTATAGGTAGCCAGGTATAGGTGCCCCCTGTATAGGTAGCCAGGTATAGGTGCCCCTAGTATAGGTAGCCAGGTATAGGTGCCCCTTGTAAAGGTAGCCAGGTATAGGTGTCCCCAGTATAGGTAGCCAGATAGGTGCCCCCAGTATAGGTAGTTAGGTATATTTGCCCCCAGTATAGCTAGCCAGGTATAGGTGCCCCTAGTATGTGTAGCCAGGTATAGGTGCCCCTAGTATAGGTAGCCAGGTATAGGTGCCCCTTGTAAAGGTAGCCAGGTATAGGTGTCCCCAGTATAGGTAGCCAGATAGGTGCCCCCAGTATAGGTAGTCAGGTATATTTGCCCCCAGTATAGCTATCCAGGCATAGGTGCCCCTAGTATGTGTAGCCAGGTATAGGTGCCCCTAGTATAGGTAGCCAGGTATAGGTGCCCCTTGTAAAGGTAGCCAGGTATAGGTGCCCCCAGTATAGGTAGCCAGATAGGTGCCCCCAGTATAGGTAGTCAGGTATATTTGCCCCCAGTATAGCTAGCCAGGTATAGTGCCCCTAGTATAGGTAGCCAGGTATAGGTGCCCCCTGTATAGGTAGCCAGGTATAGGTGCCCCCTGTATAGGTAGCCAGGTATAGGTGCCTCCAGTATAGGTAGCCAGGTATAGGTGCCCCCAGTATAGGTAGCCAGGTATAGGTGCCCCTAGTATAGGTAGCCAGGTATAGGTACCCCCAGTATAGGTAGCCAGATAGGTGCCCCCAGTATAGGTAGCCAGATAGGTGCCCCCAGTATAGGTAGTCAGGTATATTTGCCCCCAATATAGCTAGCCAGGTATAGGTGCCCCTAGTATAGGTAGCCAGATATAGATGCCCCCAGTATAGGAAGCAAGGCAAGGTATAGGTGCCCCTAGTATAGGTAGCCAGTTATAGATGCCCCCAATATACGAAGCAAGGCAAGGTATAGGTGCCCCTAGTATAGGTAGCCAGGTATAGATACCACCAGTATAGGAAGCAAGGTAGGTGCCAGAAAAGGGTAGTAAATCTCCAGAATAGGGGGATGCCCCCCCCCCCTTTGTGCTCTGCATTGGGGCAAAGAGGGTGGGGGAGGGGGTGAGCCTGGCTACTTAATACTAGCCTAATAATGTATCTGGGGCACATGACTACTTAACCATTTGCTGACCGCCTAACGCAGGATGGCGTCGGCAGAGCAGCTCTGTTGTTCCTCCGTGACGCCAGATATCTCCCAACACAAGGGGTATTTGAGATCAGGGGGTAAGTGGCAAGCAGAGGGTACACACCAAATGAGTGCTGAGAAACACTGTTCTATCATGCAAATAAAAATATGAACACAGCAGACATTAAAAGGAACCTGAGGTGTGACAAGTATGGAAGCTGCCGTAATTATTTACAATACCAGTTGCCCGGCAGTTTTGCTGATCTTTCTGGTCAGTAGGGTCTAAATCGCACACCTGAAACAAGCATGCAGCTAATCCTGTCAGATTTGTCATAGATATCTCTGATCTGCTGCATGCTTGTTCAGGGTCTATGGCTGAAAGTTTTACAGGCAGAGGATCCGCCGGACAGCCAGGGAAATGTGCATTGCTTAAAAGTACAGTAAATAAACATGTCAGCCTCCATATTCCCTCTCACCTCAAGTTCCCTTTAAAGCTAAATGGGAGAACTAGCATGCAATGATTAGTTGGTCAGTCCTAGGTTTATCATCTCTGCCATGCACTGATGAGGAACAGAATGTCAGAAACAGGCTGTCTGCATGTTGTGTTGCTGTGCCTCTGTAAGATTTATAAGCAGAGAAGACCCATTTGTATTTTGTGGCAGTTATAGAGCTGGCATTCATCTGAAATGGGAAGTTTATTGTTAGTAAGCGCGAATTAGGAAAGGGTTTGTCCAGCAGCGATTGAGGATATGGCTGTTGCTGCTAAAAGCGGAGTCACACTTTACATTTATGCCGCCTCATCTCCAGTAATTGCTCATGCGATATAATCAGACAACGGGGCCAATTAAAGGTTAATCAGTCACTTGAGGGAACGATCTTCTGCCAGACCCTCCAGGTGACTTTCTGGACTTTGCAATGTGTAAAAATCCTCCCCAAAGCCATTAACTGTTCTGTGAAATCATTAGCTGCCGCCGGTCTCCGGAGAGCGACAAAATCACAGCCCGAAACCCCACTGAGAGGTCTCACAACTTATATCCTAAAGGGGAACCACAGAGAAAATGATTAACTTGCTTATTATTTTACAATATTTATTTATAGATTACAGTATTTAGTCAGTGTTTGACCATTGTAGAGTCTTTCCTCTTCCTGATTTACATTCTGAAATGTATCACATGGTGACCTCTACAGAATGTTCGTTTAGGGCTGGGACTACGGGCACTTTGCCACAATCGCAAAGCACCTGTGATTTGATAATTCATGTTGCAATTTCACAGAGATTCCCGGAGTGATCGTGATTTTGCTAAATAGCTATATAGGGAGTGCCCCATATAATTATATGTATATATATATATAATATATATCGTTCTAGCCCTTCCACCAAGAACGATGATACAGGTTCACTTAGGGGGACACCGCCCGGGGGCTTGTCGGGATATAGAATGCCGTTACTGCCAAGCAGGGCTGCCATCAGAAATTTCTGGGCCCCATACTGGGAAAACCTACTGGGCCTGCCGCACTCTCCCCCCCCCCCCCCCCGCCTCCCTATTGAAGGTGGTCACAATCACAAAGCATTGTGACACATGTAAACCAATGGGTTTACTCTCACTGCTGTGCTTGAGAGGTGCTTGTTGTGTGAAAAAATTGCAAATGTGCTGCATGCAGCATTTTCTCAGCGATTATGATTCTCAATCACTGAAATAAGAATGGCAAATCTCAAGCATGGCAAAATCACAAAAAATTGCATTGCAAAAGTCTGTACATTCCGTGACAGATTTGCAGCTGGGGCCCATGTGCGTGGCATTGTTCGCAGGGCCCCCAGACTCATTCGGGCCCCATACTGTAGTCCCACTTGTGATGCCCTGAAGGCGGCCCTGCTGCCACGCACCCAATCAAGCCCTTGCGACAGAGATTTTTCATCATTCCCCATCAATCTTTTTGACCAGTTTTGGTCGGAAATTGATTGAAAAATAGATCTGGTGGCCATGCTGTGGCATCGATTCCCCTCTGATTTAATAAAGTTATCAAATCAAAAGTCGTTCAGCCTTGCAAAATCGAGTGATGTATGAGCACCCTTAATTATCACAACAAAACTTGTAAAGTATCTTTAATCTTGCAATGTGCAGCGTTAGAGATTGGAGAGGAGATTGATTGGTTTCCTCTGGATATTGTCGCTCTCGGTCGGATGCAGTAAGGTGTGAAAGGTGGGGCTTTCATGTGTTGGGAGATATCAGGAAATAATATTTCCTCCAGGATAGAGCAGTGTGTATAGGAAACAGCAGGCAGGGAGGGCAGGCTGGCTGGGCTGGGCGATTGCTGCATATCTGATGAAGAGATTCTCCAGTGGGGAGGGCAGCCTGGCTGGGCAGGGCGATTGCTGCATATCTGATGAAGAGATTCTCCAGTGGGGAGGGCAGGCTGGCTGAGCTGGGCAATTGCTGCATATCTGATGAAGAGATTCTCCAGGCTCTATTATCTCTCTGTCTCTCTCTGCAGAAGATCTCCGGGAAGATAGGCGGCTGGGATGAGGGGGGCTCAGTGGATTATTGCTGTGACATGGACTGTCCTCTCCTGCGGTAAGTCATGGAGCAAGATATATATATATATATATATATATATATATATATATATATATATATATATATATATATATATATATATACAGAGGGTGCTGCAGCACACAACAGGAAAACAGTGACAGGGGCTCTTGGTTACGCTTTAACGCGTTTAAGCTCACCAACTGCGCCAAAGTGTCCCCGATCTGGTGAGTCCTACTCTAACCAGGCAAAAATGCTAGTTTTTATCAGCGTTATACTGGGAACCATGCCAAAAGCCCAGGGGTCAGCTAAATGGGAGAAATGAAATTAAAAACACCTCACCTTCTACTAGCTACTAACTGAACTATGAGCACCGCTCATTTATATGCTTAACTGTGCTAGAGGTGGGCGTGGTTATGCACGCTCACAGGGGAAAATAATATTAGCCAAGGGATGAGCAGCACAAACCAAATTTTATGCAATACTATGCAAAGCATGCACGCAGCACTGGAGAACCCCAATCTCCATAAGAAATATATAAATACAGAGGGTGCTGCAGCACACAACAGGAAAACAGTGACAGGGGCTCTTGGTTACGCTTTAACGCGTTTAAGCTCACCAACTGCGCCAAAGTGTCCCCGATCTGGTGAGTCCTACTCTAACCAGGCAAAAATGCTAGTTTTTATCAGCGTTATACTGGGAACCATGCCAAAAGCCCAGGGGTCAGCTAAATGGGAGAAATGAAATTAAAAACACCTCACCTTCTACTAGCTACTAACTGAACTATGAGCACCGCTCATTTATATGCTTAACTGTGCTAGAGGTGGGCGTGGTTATGCACGCTCACAGGGGAAAATAATATTAGCCAAGGGATGAGCAGCACAAACCAAATTTTATGCAATACTATGCAAAGCATGCACGCAGCACTGGAGAACCCCAATCTCCATAAGAAATATATAAATACAGAGGGTGCTGCAGCACACAACAGGAAAACAGTGACAGGGGCTCTTGGTTACGGTTACTGCAGCACCCTCTGTATTTATATATTTCTTATGGAGATTGGGGTTCTCCAGTGCTGCGTGCATGCTTTGCATAGTATTGCATAAAATTTGGTTTGTGCTGCTCATCCCTTGGCTAATATTATTTTCCCCTGTGAGCGTGCATAACCACGCCCACCTCTAGCACAGTTAAGCATATAAATGAGCGGTGCTCATAGTTCAGTTAGTAGCTAGTAGAAGGTGAGGTGTTTTTAATTTCATTTCTCCCATTTAGCTGACCCCTGGGCTTTTGGCATGGTTCCCAGTATAACGCTGATAAAAACTAGCATTTTTGCCTGGTTAGAGTAGGACTCACCAGATCGGGGACACTTTGGCGCAGTTGGTGAGCTTAAACGCGTTAAAGCGTAACCAAGAGCCCCTGTCACTGTTTTCCTGTTGTGTGCTGCAGCACCCTCTGTATTTATATATTTCTTATGGAGATTGGGGTTCTCCAGTGCTGCGTGCATGCTTTGCATAGTATTGCATAAAATTTGGTTTGTGCTGCTCATCCCTTGGCTAATATTATTTTCCCCTGTGAGCGTGCATAACCACGCCCACCTCTAGCACAGTTAAGCATATAAATGAGCGGTGCTCATAGTTCAGTTAGTAGCTAGTAGAAGGTGAGGTGTTTTTAATTTCATTTCTCCCATTTAGCTGACCCCTGGGCTTTTGGCATGGTTCCCAGTATAACGCTGATAAAAACTAGCATTTTTGCCTGGTTAGAGTAGGACTCACCAGATCGGGGACACTTTGGCGCAGTTGGTGAGCTTAAACGCGTTAAAGCGTAACCAAGAGCCCCTGTCACTGTTTTCCTGTTGTGTGCTGCAGCACCCTCTGTATTTATATATTTCTTATGGAGATTGGGGTTCTCCAGTGCTGCGTGCATGCTTTGCATAGTATTGCATAAAATTTGGTTTGTGCTGCTCATCCCTTGGCTAATATATATATATATATATATATATATATAACATCTTACTAATATTATAAATGGGAAAGTTCGGATGTTTGTTACTCGATCACGCAACAATGGCTGAATGGATGTGAATGAAATTTGGCACACACATAGTACATTACCTGTAATAACATATAGGGTATTTTTTATTCCCATAACCAAAAAGTGGGCAGAGACAAATACAAATTTCACTTGGAAATGTAAACTGCAGCCATAACACTGTTCTCAAACTTTGCCCAGATGGTCACTGGGTGACTGAGATTAATATTCAGAAAGGTGGGTGGAGCCTACAACAGCCAATCAAAATTCACCTATTGATTTTCAAGGGGAATATTTAATTGCTACCATTCTTGCACTGGGTGGAGCCACAAACAGCCAAACAGATTTGTTTCATTTCAATGCAAATTATTGATGCCAAAGACTGCAAAGCTCACAAACTAAGTCATTGAGTCATGGGGCTTGATTCACAAAAGAGTGCTAACTGTTAGCACGCCCGTTTTCGCGTGAATTTTTGCATTGCGCGCGAACGCGAATCTCCGCATGAAACGATAAAGTTTTTCGCACGCAAACGCGAATTTTCCCGCGAAATCGATATCGTTTCCGCGCGACAATTCGCGTTTGTGCGCAAAAACGTTATCGCTTCGCGTGAAAATTCGCGATCGCACGCTATGCGAAAATTCACGCGAAAACGGCCGTGCTAACAGCACTCTTTTGTGAATCAAGCCCATTGTGTGTTAGGATTAGAAAAAAGAATAGCAGACCCAACACCAGCCAAATACATAACCGGGCAACGCCGGGCCATCAGAAGTTATCTTGTATCTTCATCTGCCCTCTGCTATCAGCCATGAAAGCATACTTCTCACTGGCTCTTGTAGGGCCCGTTTCCACTAGCGCGAATCCGCATGCAGACAACGCATGCGGATTCGCATAGGCAATACAAGTGGATGGGACTGTTTCCACTTGTCAGTTTTCATTTGCGTTTTTATGTGCAGGATTTTTATGCACGGTAGACCCCGCAGAATTCGCCTGCGTGTGGAATGCAGGCGAATCACAGGCAATGTATTTAATAGGGAAATTGCCTGCGTTTTTGCCACGAATTCGCATGCGAATTCGCATAGGTACAAATGTAAATCCACACAGGCAGTGACATGGTTAAATTTGCATATACCCTTACCTATGCAAAATCGCACGCGAAATCGCAGCAAAAACGCATGCGGAATCGCATCCGCATGCGATTTCGTCAGCGGTGGAATCCAGGCGATTCTGCACCGCAGTAGTGGAAACGAGCCCTTAAGGAAGTTTTTGGCTTATGAAAAAAGTTTTTTGACCCAATGTATTTTGTTGCAGGTCACTCTGCTGGTATTCCCAGAGATTCTCGCCAAGACCCGACCGTCAGAAACTGCGGCATGAATCCCCCGGTGAGATGTTTGTGTTCATGCCTGACTATAGTGGTGGCCTCATTCTTAGGGTCCCGGGATATGTGCGGGCAGCGAGCAGGGGTTGTCATCAGTCATGGTTCCGGTGATTAGAAGGACCAATGAGCCATCACTTACACCTTGAATAATGGCCAGGGGGCAGCCAGCCATGTTGGGTCAGTAGCAGCTTTCTCCTCCAGCAGGCAGGACCAGTTCTAGTTATAATTGGGCCCCTTGGCAACATTATTCTGCACCCCCCATTCCGAGTGGGATTAGGTGACCCCTCATTGCTGTCAAACCAACCTCCAGGGCCCCCGAGCCGACTGCCAGGCCCCCCGCCAGGTCTACCCCCCACTCTATTGTGGTCTCTGGGACCCGAAGTGTAGCAGCTCCATTTCTCTGTGCACTCCCGTGTTCATCCTCACGGGGCGCCTCTCCTCTGTGATCCAGCACATGCCATTACCTATTGCTGGGACGCTGAGAAACGCAGCCAGCAGGGATGAGGACGGGAACATACAGAGTAATGTAGCTGCGCGCGCAAGATATATAAAAACAGCAGCCGTGATAGTTCTGCCCCGTAGTCCCCCTGCAATATAGTTACGTGATTCAGGGAAGTGACTACAAATCATGGAGCCAGCATCTGTTTAAAATGTGCCACGAAAGCTCGTACACCTCTGACGCTTGCTGTTACTCTCTACTCCAGGGCCCAGTCACACTATGCCTTCCCCTAGGGCAGACATGTCCAAAGTCCGGCCCAGTGCCAAATGTGGCCCAGTCGAGCCATTTCTGGTGGCCCCCAAAGCTTTCTACAGTTGTTAATTCCATGCGGCCCGGAGGCCATAGCTGCAGTGTCACCTGCAGGGGCCAGAAGCAGGAACAGCCACTGATTAGCAGCTGCCACTGTGCCAACAGCACACGGTATATATATTTTATTTGACAAAATGTCACAGGCATAGTGTACCTAACGGCAATCAGCAAAGATTATGTTTAACTTTGCTGGTTCGGCCCCCTAGCACTTGAGAACAGCGAATAGGTCCTTTGCCTAAAAAGTCAGAACATCCCTGGCCTAGGGCATTACATCACTATTGTATCTCCACCCACAATCGCCCAGGCCACACCTAGATAATAGCTCCACCTACTGTCTCCTCAATGCCGAGTCTTCTTCTCAACCCCTTTTGCTTCTATTTGCAACAGTGTTTGTGGCCATTACCATTATTACTATTGTTATTATTATTTTGCCCATGAACCTCACTATCTGTATAATTGATTTTTGCTTCCAGTATCTCCCCAATACTGTGAAGATTTCCACTGAAGACCTGAACAGACTTCGCCAGGAGATGAGGAAATACAATATCAGCGCTTACATCGTCCCGTCCACGGATTCCCACCTGGTGAGAGCGGCTCTATGTGTGTCTCCCCCCCCCCCCCCCCCAGGGCCTGGCATGTATAGCGGATAGGACATAGCGTGTCCCAGATACTGAGTCACACATGGGGCAGCCTGGTGTTCCTAGGTTCTAACAGATGGTTTGTCACTCTCACTAAAGAGGCCCATACACTGGTCGATTTCAGCCATCAATCGATCGATCAGAAATTGATTCTATAGAATTAGCCAATCATTTTGTGTCCAATTTCGATTTGATCTATCTAACTGGATGTAAAATCTAGGTTGATCTGCTGCTGGCAGCAGATCGATGGCCCACATAGAGTTCCATTGCATCTAATGGTCCAATAATGCGTTTAGAACGATTTCCAATAGATTTCATTCTGAAATCTATTGGAAATCTGTTCCTAGTGTGTGGCACACATCAGATAGAATCCTGTCAGATTCCACTTGACATCTGACAGAAATCTATCTGATGGTCGAATCTGCTGAAAATCTATAAGTGTATGGCCACCTTAATAAACTTTTTCAGTTAATTACCAAAGCAGAAGCAGCTCTGTACATGTGACAAAACATCCTGCAGAACACATAAAGTTGTGGCCAGACTGAAGTTACTTTGGTTTCTTCTCTGGATATACAACAACGAAACATTTGTAAAGCACTTTTCTCCCGTAAGACCCAAAGTGCATAAGCTTGTCTCGGATCAGTCTATAATGATGGATTGAAAAGTTATATGATCATAAAGGCCAGACTGAATAGGTGGCTTTTCAGTCCAGGGTTGGAGCTGTATTGATGAAGTTTGGCAAGGCATTCCACAGGGTAGGGGCAGCATGACAGAAAGCTCTGGCTCCAAAGGTTTTTAGTTGGACTCTGGGTGTGGTCAGGTTATTGGATCCTTTTTGATATGAGGGTGTGGAAGGCATGATGCACATGCAGAAAATACTTCAGGTATCCAGGCCTAGGTTGTGTAGGGATTTGAATGTTATCAGGCCAATTTTGAAATGGATGCTCCTATTTTATGGGTAGCCAGTGGAGTGGGCGAAGCTTTGGTGTTATGTGGCAATGATGGGGAGCCATGATTAAACCTGTGCTTTGGATATAGGGGGACATAATCTCTCATAAATAGATACAGCATACTTGTCTCTCCAGGAAGTCTACCAATGATCTCCATTCCTCATCTACCTTCCTCCGCTGGTGTCTTCTCCTCCTCCACCGCCACTTCTGTGTAAGCCATGATGCCTCCGGGGTGACACTCTCCAGCCATGTTTTCCAAAATGGCTCCACTTCCTGCCCCTTCCACACCAATCCTTACTGTGGAATGTACGGGAAGGATTAGATTGACAGATCTGCTACCCTCTTAGAATTCCCATAGTCCCAGCCCTGAAGTCCCCCATAGCATGGGGCCTTGGGGGCTTGCCCTGAAGATGTCATGGAAATGTCCAGAAGACATTGCAGTGAAGTTAGATGTAGGTACTCAAAAATAATAAATTAGTTAAAATCATTTTAAAATGAACAGGATCACACAGTGCATTTCGCAAGGTCAGTAGTGCCGTATGGCAAAAAGAGCTCTGTCTTGAGCTCTGCAGTGGTGTGGCTGGAAAAGACACCTCAGAAGGAAGGTAGAGATTGACCGGGGTGCATCGGGAGACTTCCTGGGAAGATAAGGGCTGTTTCAGTCAGAGTCACACTTTAACCTCTCTCTGTATGTCATATGCAGGGCGAGTACTCAGCAAACCGGGAAAAACGAAGACAATGGCTGACGGGGTTCACAGGAGGGTCAGGTAACCATCCCGAATTCTCTGACAAAATAAACTACAGGTGCTGTTCCTTTAAGGTGAAATTCTACTGTCATAAAAAAAAAGTAATAGTGTGTTTTTGCATTACACAACTCATTTAGAAATTGAATGCGATTAAACATGAAATTTCTATAAACGACAAATGTATTGCACAGGAAGCAGAGATTTTCTAGTGAGTGATCAGAGTTGTTTCTGTGAAATGCAGATGGTTAAATTACTTGAACTGTATAGAAAAGACTTTATCAGCATTATATGGGAAAGTGAAATAGACTTTCTTTCCTCGCGTGTGATTGGATGCTTGGAGAAAGCAGTGAGTACGAGAATAGTGAAACTTTCCTAAATTGTCCGTTTTGAATTTTGCAAACAAAAGGTATATATAAGTGATGTGTATTGAGTGAATTGTGTCACAGCAATTGTTGTCGTTTTAGGTGTTGCTGCCGTGACCCTGACCAGAGCGGCCGTATTCACCGACAGCCGCTATTGGCTGCAGGCCGAGCGCCAGATGGATTGTAACTGGGAATTACAGAAGTCTGGTCAGTCAATGCTATAATATTATGCCATTATCACATGTGGACTGCGGAGGCATAGCATTCAAAGTGATGCTAATATCTGCCACAAATCAATTGAAATGAATGGGATATGTTGGGTATAAAAGAGGTCTAGCAGACTCGAGCAAAAGCGACCAGAAAAGGCAATATGTGTGTGATTACCATGAGCTCAACGTCATTTGTCATTTTGATTTTGTCTTATTATCTTGAGTCACTTTAACCCTATAGCAGCCAATTTATTTAGAGGCTGGCAAGTGCTCCAGGCCAATTTATCTCGGCACATTTTTTATTTCTTATTTGTTATATTCCCTTGCTACTAATTAGTACTGCTGCAATGTGTAATTATGGCCACTTGTCACTAGGGGGCAGTGTGAGACAATAACAGAGGATTTCTGCTTTCATTTCCCATGTTTTCAGCTAGCAGAGAGAGATCAAAGCATACCAAGAATGTACAGCACAACCAGTTCTGCCAGCTGAGGTCAAAAGCAGAGCACTTATCATAAATACATTATCATAGATAACTCTATTGAAGCTGCTAATGGGTTAATGAAGCTGAAGCTCCTCCCAGCTTTGCCCAAAAGTTTCTCATCTGCATCTGGTACAGCAGCCGCTATATATCGGACACTGCGGGCGCCCAAATGCCGGTATTTTTAGGTGCGTATGACGACGCATGAGAATTTGTGAGGGGTTTTTGCCGTGGATGAGGGGTTTTCGCCGTGGATCATTGCATAGTACCACGGCTGGTGAAAATGGGTCCTTAGGTAGCTAGTTTGTGGGGAGGGGGGGGTGTTGTTTAGGTAGGTTTAGGTAGGCAGTTTGTGTGGGGCGGTGGTTAAAGGGTTAGGTGTTATGTAGGAAGTTTGTGGGCGGGGGGGGGGGGGGGGGGGGTAAGGGTTAGACATTAGGTAGGTAGTTTGTGCGGGGGGGGGGGGGAGGTATTTAAGGGTTAGGCGTTAGGTTGCACGGGGGGGAGGGGGTTAGGCATTAGGTAGGTAGTTTGTGTGGGACGGTGATTAAGGGTTAGGTGTGGGGGGAAGGGCTCTGTGTGAGAGCAGGGTTAGGTTTGGTCATAGTAAAATATTGGTATTTAAAGTGAAAAAAAGCTCATGATATAATGAATTGGTTGTGTAGTACGGATAATTAATCAATCATTCAAGGAACAGCCTAATGACCCTTTAAACTTTTCTCTGCAGAAAGACCATAAACAAAGAAGAAACAATGAGAGACATTTGAGATAAGAGCTTCAAAAGACAGTGCTGTCCATGACTTTATAAAGTTGTGGAGCTCAAAGAAGGTCTTTTGCATAAATAACAACTGACGTTTCTTAAAGGGACCCTGAGTAGTAGCTAGAATAAAAAAAATCACCTACTTTGGGCCTCCTCCAGCCCTCCGTAGGCCGCGAGGTCCCCCGGCGTCCTCCTGGCTCCTGTCCGTGTCCCGCCGGCGGCTCCCTTTACCGACTACACCCGGGCCAGGTGTCGGGCGACTCTTCCTGGATCTTGATGCTCGTTGTCATCACGCTGGCTGCTACGTGTCATCACGGCAGACGGCCTGACAGGTCTGCGCATGCGCGGTTTTCTAACTCTAAACCGCGCATGTGCAGACCTGTCACTCCGGCCGTCGTGATGACGCATAGCGGGCAGCATGATGACGATGAGCGTCAAGATACAGGAAAAGTTGCCCGACACCCGCTCCGGGTGTTGCCGGTAACGGACCATGGACAGGAGCCAGGAGAACGCCGGGGGACCTCACGGGCTACGGTGGGCTGGAGGAGGCCCAAGGTAAGTGACATTTTTTTATTCCAGCTACTGCTCAGGGTCCATTTAACTCTTCCTGTACTGGAAACAATATGAGACTCTTATCTGTGCTACTAATGTTGTATTTCTTAGCTGTACTACACATACAAATCATTATCATACGTTTATTTTCACTTCAGATTCCCTTTAATTACCAATATTTTACTATCGGCCTAACTCTGCGCCCAATTTTCCAGGCGCCTTTATGCGTATGCGTGTCCCATGACCGGCTAAGGAGCATGCGAACCTCTCACATCAGAATATATGATGACCAGAATATGGGCTTGATTCAACGGTGATAACTCATATCACGGCAGTTTTTGTGCGCCCAAACGCAAATTTTCATGCGAAAACGATATCGTTTTAGCGTGAAAATTTGTGTTTCCACACAAAAACTCGTGTTTGCACACGCAAATTCACAATCACGTGCAAACGCGAAAATGCATGCGAAAACGCCCGTGATATGAGTTATTACGGTTTAGTGTGTGTTTTATAGAAACAATGTCTCCACGGTCTCTCCAGTCTCCACCACTAGGGATGGTCTGAATTTTCCGCTGGAACAGACATTTCTGACTTTCTGATGGAAAAACGGCTTTTCGACTTGAAAAATTGAAAATCGATGTCGGAAAATTGGATTTCCGTGGAAATCCGATTTAACACAACTCGGTAATTTTAGGCCAATCACAGCCCTGGAAAGCATTCAACCAATCAGAGAGTGTAGAATGTTTAAAGCGAAAAGAGGATTGCTGCGGTAATTATAGGCCAGAAAGACCCGGATACTACCGAGTATTTTCGAGTCTTATGATTGGTCTGAAATTTCCAAGGTTTTCTGATTTTCCCTGTAAATCACTGCATTCTTTGATTGGTCCAATACTACAGAGTATTTCCGATTTTCTGTTTTCCAATTTACCATGAAAATGCGGACAATCGGAATTACTCGGTAGCATTGAACCAATCATAGAATGCGGTGATTTACTGCGAAAATGTGACAACCATGCAAAAAGTCTTTTGATTGGCCTATAATTACCGCGGCAATCTGATTTCAGTTTTAAAAATTCTGCTTTCTTTTATTGGTAGAATTCTGAGTTCGTAAGTATTTAGACAATGAACTGTTTACAAGTATATCACAGAGTAAAGTATTGCTTTTTACAGAATCCGTAATATTTTGTGGATGTCCACAAAAATGATGGTCATCTGCAAAATGTTACGAATTTAGTAAAAACCCAATACATTTTAGGAAATCAGAAATCTTTTTACCGTTGGTATATCGTGGTAACGGAAATCGGCATTTCTGACCATCCTTATCCCCCACCCCTCAGAAGAGCTGATTATTTCTTTATTGCTCTCCCCTCCTTTATAAGTAGGTCCCATACAGTAATGTAGCTTAGAAGCACTGGGCCCCTGTGCGAGTTTTACATTGGGCCCCCTCAAGTGCTCTATACATAACAAGTGATATGGAGACCAAAACCTGCAAAGTACAGCTGCAATGTCAGAGAGGTGTAAGCAGGGGAGGGAACAGCTGCAGTGTCAGAAAGGTGTAAGCAAGAGAGCTGACAGCTGTAGTGTCAGAGAGGTGTAAACAGGGAAGGGGACAGTTGCAGTGTCAGAGAGGTGTAAGCAAGGGAGGGGACAGCTGCAGTGTCAGAGGTGTAACCAGGGAAGGGGACAGCTGCAGTGTCAGAGAGGTGTAAGCAGGGGAGGGGACAGCTGCAGTGTCAAAAAGGTGTAAGCAGGGGAGGGGACAGCTGCAGTGTCAGAAAGGTGTAAGCAAGAGAGGTGACAGCTGTAGTGTCAGCATGGCCGGATTTCTGGCAAGGGCACTGTCACAGGAGCCCTAGTGGCTGACCGCACTTAGCCCTCTAAACGGTGCCAGCGCACAGATCGTGCGAACTCTGGTCGCAGTCAATGCGCAGGAACCGTTAAGAATTAGCCGCAGACAACTCAGAAGGGAGCCTGTGAGACACGGGTGATTACAACTTCACCCACTGGTTCAGAGTAAACTGCCACCACCGCAGTTACCATGGGACCGTGGAGCCCACTAACTGACTGACTAGTCCTGTGAATAAAACGGTTAAACACACGGTATTCTGTCTAGCCAACAACAAACAAACAGTAGCGTATCTCCAGAGACCCGGGATCAGTTCTGCGTGTGCTGATAAGCAGGGTAGCGGACAGTGAATGACTTGGAGAAAGTCGTTTATTCACGCAATATAAATAATTAATATATTCAGACAATTATTAAAATCACAATTATTAAGACAGTAATAGCCAGTATAAAAAATAAAAGAAGGGAGAAAAATACTTAGTTCCTGGAAAGATGTCCTTTTTGTGGGAAAAACAGAGTTCTGGGTTTCAATCAGAGTTCAGAGTTCAGACCAGGTGGATGCCAGCATATCCTCAAGCTGGCACCTGATGAGTTCAAGGTGTTTTCAGGGTGGAGGACACTGAGTTTGGGTCCTCTGCCATTCTTATGCCCCTGCTTCAGTAGGAGGGAGTGAGGGCGGGGAGCCATACACCCCCTTAGAAGATGAGATGAGCCCTCCCCTTGTCCTGGGGGCTAGAAATCATATCTACCCATATATGGGCTCTATCTCACAGAACCGTACAGGTCAGGGCCGATTTATTAACATTTTCAGGTCTGTCTCGATTTACCCAGCGCCCTGATACCAGACATGAGGGGTGGGACCCCTGTGGTATCATCAGGGCATTTTCAAACTGCCTAACTGGCAGTCCTTACCTCAGAATGTTCTGAAACTTCCTCAGAACCAGCACCGGGGCTCATGCTACACTTCCCCCACGTTTGGCGAAGCTGCCATCTCAGGAACCCCAGAAATATGACAGATCTGGGAAGTTATGGATATGCTATGAGACTCAGGTTATTCCCAGGCAAAGGCTCTTTGAAGTTTGGAGCAGCCAGCTAGGTGTCACCTCCCCTGCTGGGAGGGAGCCAGTGGGTCTGGCTTCCCCCCAACTAGATTGCTTCTGCCATGGTGCTTGTCACCTTATACCTGATGGATGGGCCATCAGCACAGCTTGAAGCCAGGGACTCTCCGGGGCAGATTAGGCTCAGGCTCATTAGCATATCAAAAGAGCCATCCAGCCTTTAGGATGGTGCTCTCTCTCTGCTAAGAAAAGGACTTCAGCTGCCCCTACACACTCAATCCAGATTGTATCGATTTGAAGCGTAATCGATGCAGGGAATCGAGTGCGATCGCTTTTTTTCTTCACGGGCGGTTCCAGGACGCGCCTGCGGCCCCGCAACCGTCCGTGACAGGCACATAGGCCATGGCCTAGGGCACCAGATAAACAAGGGGCGGCCTGCAGACAGTGGGCATTATTTGCAGGGCATTATTTGCAAGTGTCCAAACAAATAAAAGTGATCAGGATAACTACACTATTAGTACCAGCTGGCATTTGCCTGTGCTGTGCTACAGGCAGCTGCAGTCCGCGTTAACCAAACGTTTGTGAACAGTGTGTGACTAGCAAAAAGCCAGACCTTGTCCAATGATTAGCAGCTGCAGGCAGTTACAGAAGGCCGGGTCCCCCGCACTTGGTGTGGGGGATGAAAGGACCAGGGGCAGCACCAGCAAATAGTACAGAATACAGAAAGCAGCCTCTTACAGTACCCATTTCTTAATTATTGATGGCCAGCGCTGTTACCTGGAGACAGCAGTGGGTACAGGACTCACTTTTACGTGTTGCTGACCCCACCCAATGTCCAATTGTGAGCCACTTTTGACTATGTGTGTCTGGTGGATGGCTCCCACCACGCCCATCACCTGTAGATCGCTTGATTGACCAGTTCCCCCATGTGACGTGATTGATTCACTTCACGTTGCCATGGAGACCTCGGCACTAGCCCCAATAGTGGACACCATCGGCCCAAAGTTTTTTGGGTGTGTGTGGAGAGAGGTGGTAGGATACGGTTTCGATTGGGGCGGCTGGTAATAGTCGGCCTTGGGCGGTAAGAAGTACAAATCCGGCCCTGAGTGTCAGAGAGGTGTAAACAGGGAAGGGGACAGTTGCAGTGTCAGAGAGGTGTAAGCAAGGGAGGGGACAGCTGCAGTGTCAGAGGTGTAACCAGGGAAGGGGACAGCTGCAGTGTCAGAGAGGTGTAAGTAAGGGAGGGGACAGCTGCAGTGTCAGAGAGGTGGAAGCAGGGGAGGAGACAGCTGCAGTGTCAGAGATGTAAGCAGGGGAGGGGACAGCTGCAGTGTCAGAGAGGTGTAAGCAGGGGAGGGGACAGCTGCAGTGTCAGAGATGTAAGCAGGGGAGGGGACAGCTGCAGTGTCAGAGGTGTAAGCAGGGGAGGGGACAGCTGCAGTGTCAGAGAGGTATAAACAGAGAAGGGGACAGCTGCAGTGTCAGAGAGGTGTAAGCGGGGGAGGGGACAGTTGCAGTGTCAGAGAGGTGTAAACAGGGAAGGGGACAGCTGCAGTGTCAGACGTGTAAGCAGGGGAAGAGACAGCTGCAGTGTCAGAGATGTAAGCAGGGGAGGGGATAGCTGCAGTGTCAGAGAGGTGTAAGCAAGGGAGGGGACAGTTTTAGTGTCAGAGAGGTGTAAGCAGGGGAGGGACAGCTGCAGTGTCAGAGAGGTGTAAGCAGGGGAGGGGACAGCTCCAGTGTCAGAGAGGTGTAAGCAGGGGAGGGGACAGCTGCAGTGTCAGAGAGGTGTAAGCAGGGGAGGGGACAGCTGCAGTGTCAAAGATGTAAGCAGGGGAGGGGAGAGCTGCAGTGTCAGAGAGATGTAGGCTGGTGAGGCAAATAGGTGGTCATTACCAGTAAGAAGCAATAAATAGCTAATGAAGCTGTTGAAGAAAGGCCTCTAGTGCGCCCCTCTGGTCTGGCAGCCCTGGTGCGGTCGCTACTTCTGCATCCTCTATTTCCACTCCACTGGTCCCATAGTTTAGTGCCCCATGAAGAGCCCGGCACTGACTCAGACTTGTGTATGGTTGCAGCCTTATAGCCCTGACTCAGACTTGTGTATGGTTGCAGCCTTATAGCCCTGACTCAGACTTGTGTATGGTTGCAGCCTTATAGCCCTGACTCAGACTTGTGTATGGTTGCAGCCTTATAGCCCTGATTTAGACTTGTGTATGGTTGCAGCCTTATAGTTCTGACTCAGACTTGTTTATGGTGGCAGTCTTATAACCCTGACTCAGACTTGTGTATGGTTGCAGCCTTATAGCCCTGACTCAGACTTGTGTATGGTTGCAGACTTATAGTTCTGACTCAGACTTGTGTATGGTTGCAGCCTTATAGCCCTGACTCAGACTTGTGTATGGTTGCAGCCTTATAACCCTGACTCAGACTTGTGTATGGTTGCAGACTTATAGTTCTGACTCAGACTTGTGTATGGTTGCAGCCTTATAGCCCTGACTCAGACTTGTGTATGGTTGCAGCCTTATAGCCCTGACTCAGACTTGTGTATGGTTGCAGCCTTATAGCCCTGACTCAGACTTGTGTATGGTTGCAGACTTTTAGTTCTGACTCAGACTTGTGTATGGTTGCAGCCTTATAGCCCTGACTCAGACTTGTGTATGGTTGCAGCCTTATAGCCCTGACTCAGACTTGTGTATGGTTGCAGCCTTATAGCCCTGACTCAGACTTGTGTATGGTTGCAGCCTTATAGCCCTGACTCAGACTTGTGTATGGTTGGTTGCAGCCTTATAGCCCTGACTCAGACTTGTGTATGGTTGCAGCATCGTAGCCCTGACTCAGACTTGCGTATGGTTGCAGCCTTATAGCCCTGACTCAGACTTGTGTATGGTTGCAGCCTTATAACCCTGACTCAGACTTGTGTATGGTTGCAGACTTATAGTTCTGACTCAGACTTGTGTATGGTTGCAGCCTTATAGCCCTGACTCAGACTTGTGTATGGTTGCAGCCTTATAGCCCTGAGTCAGACTTGTGTATGGTTGCAGCCTTATAGCCCTGACTCAGACTTGTGTATGGTTGCAGACTTATAGTTCTGACTCAGACTTGTGTATGGTTGCAGCCTTATAGCCCTGACTCAGACTTGTGTATGGTTGCAGCCTTATAGCCCTGACTCAGACTTGTGTATGGTTGCAGCCTTATAGCCCTGACTCAGACTTGTGTATGGTTGCAGCCTTATAGCCCTGACTCAGACTTGTGTATGGTTGCAGACTTATAGTTCTGACTCAGACTTGTGTATGGTTGCAGCCTTACAGCCCTGACTCAGACTTGTGTATGGTTGCAGCCTTATAGCCCTGACTCAGACTTGTGTATGGTTGCAGCCTTATAGCCCTGACTCAGACTTGTGTATGGTTGCAGCCTTATAGCCCTGACTCAGACTTGTGTATGGTTGCAGCCTTATAGCCCTGACTCAGACTTGTGTATGGTTGCAGCCTTATAGCCCTGACTCAGACTTGTGTATGGTTGCAGCCTTATAACCCTGACTCAGACTTGTGTATGGTTGCAGCATCGTAGCCCTGACTCAGACTTGTGTATGGTTGCAGCCTTATAGCCCTGACTCAGACTTGTGCATGGTTGCAGCCTTATAGCCCTGACTCAGACTTGTGTATGGATGCAGCCTTATAGCCCTGACTCAGACTTGTGTATGGTTGCAGCCTTATAGCCCTGACTCAGACTTGTGTATGGTTGCAGCATCGTAGCCCTGACTCAGACTTGTGTATGGTTGCAGCCTTATAGCCCTGACTCAGACTTGTGTATGGTTGCAGCATCTTAGCCCTGACTCAGACTCGTGTATGGTGGCAGCCTTATAGCCCTGACTCAGACTTGTGTATGGTTGCAGCATCGTAGCCCTGACTCAGACTTGTGTATGGTTGCAGCCTTATAACCCTGACTCAGACTTGTGTATGGTTGCAGACTTATAGTTCTGACTCAGACTTGTGTATGGTTGCAGCCTTATAGCCCTGACTCAGACTTGTGTATGGTTGCAGCCTTATAGCCCTGACTCAGACTTGTGTATGGTTGCAGCATCGTAGCCCTGACTCAAACTTGTGTATGGTTGCAGCCTTATAGCCCTGACTCAGACTTGTGTATGGTTGCAGCCTTATAGTTCTGACTCAGACTTGTGTATGGTTGCAGCCTTATAGCCCTGACTCAGACTTGTGTATGGTTGCAGCATCGTAGCCCTGACTCAGACTTGTGTATGGTTGCAGCCTTATAGCCCTGACTCAGACTTGTGTATGGTTGCAGCCTTATAGCCCTGACTCAGACTTGTGTATGGTTGCAGCCTTATAGTTCTGACTCAGACTTGTGTATGGTTGTAGCCTTATAACCCTGACTCAGACTTGTGTATGGTTGCAGCATCGTAGCCCTGACTCAGACTTGTGTATGGTTGCAGCCTTATAGTTCTGACTCAGACTTGTGTATGGTTGCAGCCTTATAGCCCTGACTCAGACTTGTGTATGGTTGTAGCCTTATAGCCCTGACTCAGACTTGTGTATGGATGCAGCCTTATAGCCCTGACTCAGACTTGTGTATGGATGCAGCCTTATAGTTCTGACTCAGACTTGTGTATGGATGCAGCCTTATAGCTCTGACTCAGACTTGTGTATGGATGCAGCCTTATAGCCCTGACTCAGACTTGTGTATGGATGCAGCCTTATAGCTCTGACTCAGACTTGTGTATGGATGCAGCCTTATAACCCTGACTCAGACTTGTGTATGGATGCAGCCTTATAGCCCTGACTCAGACTTGTGTATGGTTGCAGCCTTATAGCCCTGACTCAGACTTGTGTATGGATGCAGCCTTATAGCCCTAACTCAGACTTGTGTATGGTTGCAGCCTTATAGCCCTGACTCAGACTTGTGTATGGTTGGTTGCAGCATCGTATGCCATCTCGGCGGTCTCTGTCGCCTCCTGGATCTTGGAAGAGTTGAGGCCTGGAGAGGAAGTTGGCTTTGATCCCTTCATCTGGTCCATCAGTAAGTTTCCTTTCTGATCTTTTCTGATTTACCCAAGTTCTCCAGACTGAAGATCATTCGTGTTTCGGGCTACAAACCTGGCCTGGATTTAAAAAACAAAGTATTAAGTGGAGAGGGGAAGAGGAAACCGTGGCAGACAAATCAAAGCTGAATGCTAACACATCATCCCACAGCAGTATCCTCTTCAATGTAAGCAAAAACATGCACATTATTTGAATGTAAAACTCAAGATTGTTGTAATCCATCTACAATGGCCTTCCAACAAGCCTGGGTCATATGAAATCAAACCATGGTGAGGGTTGCCAAAAGGCTAGTTACCGACCTGAAAGGAGGTGCCCCAAATATGATAAATGCCTCTAAGATAAGTTTAAAATGTAAAAATTGGCCTTACCTGACATCTTCTGCAGCATGTTACAGAGTACATAGTTATGTCACTGACTGTCCTCAGAGGAGCTCACACTCTAATCCTACCATAGTCATAGTCTAATGTCCTACCATATTATTATTATGTATTTATATAGCACTGACATCTCCTGCAGCACATTACAGAGTACATAGTCATGTCACTGGCTGTCCTCAGAGGAGCTCACAATCTAATCCTACCATAGTCATAGTCTAATGTCCTACCATATTATTATTAAGTATTTATATAGCACTGACATCTCCTGCAGCACTGTACAGAGTACATAGTCATGTCACTGCCTGTTCTCAGAGGAGATCACACTCTAATCCTACCATAGTCATAGTCTAATGTCCTACCATATTATTATTATGTATTTATATAGCACTGACATCTTCTTCAGCACTGTACAGAGTACATAGTCATGTCACTGACTGTCCTCATAGGAGCTCACACTCTAATCCTACCATAGTCATAGTGTAATGTCCTACCATATTATTATTATGTATTTATATAGCACTGACATCTTCTGCAGCACATTACAGAGTACATAGTCATGTCACTGACTGTCCTCAGAGGAGCTCACAATCTAATCCTACCATAGTCATAGCCTAATGTCCTACCATATTAATATGTATTTATATAGCACTGACATCTTCTGCAGCACATTACAGAGTACATAGTCATGTCACTGCCTGTCCTCAGAGGAGATCACACTCTAATCCTACCATAGTCATAGTCTATTGTCCTACCATATTATTATCATTATGTATTTATATAGCACTGACATCTTCTTTAGCACTGTACAGAGTACATAGTCATGTCACCGACTGTCCTCATAGGAGCTCACAATCTAATCCTACCATAGTCATAGTGTAATGTCCTACCATATTATTATTATGTATTTATATAGCACTGGCATCTTCTGCAGCACATTACAGAGTACATAGTCATGTCACTGAATGTCCTCATAGGAGCTTACAATCTAATCCTACCATAGTCATAGTGTAATGTCCTACCATATTATTATTATTTATTTATATAGCACTGACATCTTCTGCAGCACTTTACAGAGTACATAGTCATGTCACTGACTGTCGTTACAAAAATAACATTATGACATACCCACTTGAGTGAGACACTGGACAAGTGAATGACATTATACATATATCTTTAGCTTGACAAATGGAATAGACACATTGCATATAACAAATCCCCATCAGTGTAACGTCTATTCTTCTTGACCTGTAGGTGAATGGGATTTATACAACAATGCATTGCTGGGATCTGAGCGGACTCTGCGCCCCCTTCCCACCAATCTGGTGGATGTAGTGTGGGGGAGTGAGCGCCCCCCTCTGCCTGACAGCGACATCTATGAAGTCCCTAATGAATTTGTGGGTAAGAAACATCATTGTGTTTTTATGTATTCCTGATCAGTTTTAGATTACCCAGAAAGAAGGCAATGCTGGATATGTAAAGACTGTGGGATATTGTTGTTGTTATTGCATCTGTATTCGAAGCCTTTTCGGTAGTTATGATCATAAGCAATCAATTACGATTATGCAAAATTTGGCGTACAATTTTGCAATGACGCCCATAAGTAATTACGATTTGTAAATTCAGTTGATTTTGTGAAATTATTCATAATTTTGTGTAATTTTCACATAATTTCCGCCTAATTTCGTAATGCTGACTTAAAGTGAATGTTTACCGTTTGAAAAAACAAAAAGTCAGATACTCACCTAAGGAGAGGGAAGGCTCGGTCCTAATGAGCCTTCCCTCTCCTCTCCCGGTGCCCGGTCCCGCGCAGGATCCCCCGTGGTAGTATTCGACCAGTTCAGTCAAATACTGCCACTTCCGCATGCCGAAGGGACCTTTCGGAAGCCTTCGGGAGCACTCGGGCTCCCGGGGACGCGGCCGCTCCATACTACGCATGTGCGAGCGCCCTCTATGACGCGCTCACGTGTACGTAGTATGGAGCGGCCCGTCTTCGGAAGCCAGAGTGCTCCCGAAGACCTCCGAAGTCCCTGCGGCGGCGGACGCGAACGGGGGAGCCAGCGCAGCACCGAGGTCACCGGGAGAGGAGAGGGAAGGCTCATTAGGACCGAGCCTTCCCTCTCCTTAGGTGAGTATCTGACTTTTTTTTTTTTATTAGCGGTACCCATTGGCTTTAAACGGTGAATAGTGGATACAAGTTCAATTGTTTCCAAAAAGTCCTTCTAGTCTTTAAAAAAATTGGTTTTAAAAATGCAAAGGAAAAATGTTTTTTTAAACTCAGACAAATGACAGCTAAAAAAACATTTTTCCTTTGCATATTTAAAGGATACCCGAAGTGACATGTGACATGATGAGATATACATGTGTATATCAGTGCTGGTCGTAATGGAGAAAGCTACGCTTACGGATCATTACGCGTAATTTTACGCTATTACGCATTACGAAATTACGCTTATGGCATAGACAGTCAATTTCGGTACATGTCTATAATTACGCATAGCACTTACGCAATTACGCGTAAGTATACCGTAATTCATGTTATTACGTTATAGGTTTACGAGTAAAATCCTACTAGCAATTAATGCGTAAGGTCATGCTGCCAAGCGGAAAAGTTGACGCATGGATCAATGTTAGGTAGCCGCCGACTTTAAGGGTTAATAGCAAAGCCCCCTTAAGTGCTAAGAGCCTCAAATTTGGAGAATATATTAAGGAGATCAGAAGGAATAAGAGGAAAAAATTTTTTTTCAAAAAGACCTTATAGTTTTTGAGAAAATCGATGTTAAAGTTTCAAAGGAAAAATATATACATTTAAAAACCCGCCGACTTTAACGGTTAATAGCAAAGCCTGCTTAAAATTTAGGAACACCAAATTCAAAGGGTATATTAAGGGGATCAGTGGGAATAAGAGGAAAAAATTTTTTTTCAAAAAGACCTTATAGTTTTTGAGAAAATCGATTTTTAAGTTTCAAGGGCGAAAATGTCTTTTAAATGCGGAAAATGTCAGTTTTTTTGGAACAGGTAACAATAGTGTTTTATTTTCATAGATTCCCCCAAGTGGGAAGAGTTTTACTTACTTCGTTCTGAGTGTGGGAAATATAAAAAAAAAAAATGACGTGGGGTCCCCCCTCCCAGACCTCTTTAACCCCTTGTCCCCCATGCAGACTGGGATAGCCAGAATGCGGAGCACCGGCCGCGTGAGGCTCCGCACCCTGACTATACCAGCCCGCATGGTCCATGGATTGGGGGGTCTCGGAAGGGGAGGGGCAGCCAAGCTTTCCCCTCCCCCTCCGAGCCCTTGTCCAATCCAAGGACAAGGGGCTCTTCTCCACCTCCGATGGGCGGTGGAGGTGGAGGCCGCGATTTCCTGGGGAGGGGTTCATGGTGGCATCTGGGAGTCCCCTTTAAAAAGGGGTCCCCCAGATGCCCACCCCCCTCCCAGGAGAAATGAGTATAGAGGTACTTGTAGTACCCCTTACCCATTTCCTTTAAGAGTTAAAAGTAAATAAACACACAAACACATAGAAAAAGTATTTTAATTGAACAAAAAACATAACCACGAAAAAAGTCCTTTAATATTCTTAATTAACCATTAATACTTACCTGTCCCTTTAAAAGCCAGTTCCCACGCAATATCCTCGGAAATATACTAATCAGTTACAATGTAACAAAGTTATTACAATGTAACAACTTTGTTACATTGTAACTACGCCGCACCCGAAGTCACTCACCGCCGCCGCCACCGCGTCTGTGCTGCAGGACCTGACAGAGCTCTGAGCTATAGCTCAGAGCTCTCTAAGCATCTTTGTATTTGGGCTCCAAGGAGCCCCATTGGTCCTTAGCAGACCAATGGGGTTCCTTCAAATCAGAAGGAACCCCATTGGTCTGCTAAGGACCAATGGGGCTCCTTGGAGCCCAAATACAAAGATGCTTAGAGAGCTCTGAGCTATATAGCTCAGAGCTCTGTCGGGTCCTGCAGCACAGAGGCGGTGGCGGTGGCGGCGGTGAGTGACGTCGGGTGCGGCGTAGTTACAATGTAACAAAGTTGTTACATTGTAATAACTTTGTTACATTGTAACTGATTAGTATATTTCCGAGGATATTGCGTGGGAACTGGCTTTTAAAGGGACAGGTAAGTATTAATGGTTAATTAAGAATATTAAAGGACTTTTTTCGTGGTTATGTTTTTTGTTCAATTAAAATACTTTTTCTATGTGTTTGTGTGTTTATTTACTTTTAACTCTTAAAGGAAATGGGTAAGGGGTACTACAAGTACCTCTATACTCATTTCTCCTGGGAGGGGGGTGGACATCTGGGGGACCCCTTTTTAAAGGGGACTCCCAGATGCCACCATGAACCCCTCCCCAGGAAATCGCGGCCTCCACCTCCACCGCCCATCGGAGGTGGAGAAGAGCCCCTTGTCCTTGGATTGGACAAGGGCTCGGAGGGGGAGGGGAAAGCTTGGCTGCCCCTCCCCTTCCGAGACCCCCCAATCCATGGACCATGCGGGCTGGTATAGTCAGGGTGCGGAGCCCCACGCGGCCGGTGCTCCGCATTCTGGCTATCCCAGTCTGCATGGGGGACAAGGGGTTAAAGAGGTCTGGGAGGGGGGACCCCACGTCGTTTTTTTTTTTATATTTCCCACACTCAGAACGAAGTAAGTAAAACTCTTCCCACTTGGGGGAATCTATGAAAATAAAACACTATTGTTACCTGTGCAAAAAAAACTGACATTTTCCGCATTTAAAAGACATTTTCGCCCTTGAAACTTAAAAATCGATTTTCTCAAAAACTATAAGGTCTTTTTGAAAAAATTTTTTTTACTCTTATTCCCACTGATCCCCTTAATATACCCTGTGAATTTGGTGTTCCTAAATTTTAAGCAGGCTTTGCTATTAACCGTTAAAGTCGGCGGGTTTTTAAATGTATATATTTTTCCTTTGAAACTTTAACATCGATTTTCTCAAAAACTATAAGGTCTTTTTGAAAAAAAATTTTTTCCCTCTTATTCCTTCTGATCTCCTTAATATATTCTCCAAATTTGAGGCTCTTAGCACTTAAGGGGGCTTTGCTATTAACCCTTAAAGTCGGCGGCTTTTTTATATTATACGGGAGCGTAATATTACGCGATTACGGCAGACTGTGTAATTTCAATGGGAGTTTACTGTCTTACGCGTAATTTGTTACGCGTAAAACGTAACCCTACGGTCTACGCGTAATTAATTACGCGTAATACCGTAACCTTACACGTAACGCTTACGGTGCATTTGTAGTGAATTACGATGCGTAATTACGCTAATGCGTAATTTCGGCCCAGCACTGGTGTATATCTCATAATAACACTAATAATTGTGCTGTGTTCCTTTTTTTCTTTCTCTGCCTGAAAGAGTTAAATATCAGGTATGTAAGTGGCTGACTCAGTCCTGACTCAGACAGGAAGTGACTACAGTGTGACCCTCACTGATAAGAAATTCCCCTTTTTATCTCTGTCTTGCTCTCAGAAGCCATTTTCTGCTAGGAAAGTGTTTTATAGTTGGAATTTCTTATCAATGAGTCACTTCCTGTCTGAGTCAGGACTGAGTCAGCCACTTACATACCTGATATTTAACTCTTTCAGGCAGAGAAAGAAAAAAAGGAACACAGCACAATTATTAGTGTTATTATGAGATATACACATGTATATCTCATCATGTCACATGTCACTTCGGGTATCCTTTAAATATGCAAAGGAAAAATGTTTTTTTAGCTGTCATTTGTCTGAGTTTAAAAAAACATTTTTCCTTTGCATTTTTAAAACCAATTTTACCTGATATTTAACTATTTCAGGCAGAGAAAGAAAAAAAGGAACACAGCATAGTTATTAGTGTGCTAGGCACTGTACATACACATGTCTATCTCATCATGTCACTCGTCACTCCGGGTATCCTTTAATATCAATTTTCTTAAAAACTACAAAGTCTTTTCGAAAACCTATTTTTTTGACTTGCACCCACTATTGTCCTTAAAATATGTAGCAATTCTGGTGACAATAGCATGTGTGGGGGCTTTGATATTAATAACCACTAAAGTCATCAGAAAATTACACAAAAATTATGCGAAATTATGAATGATTACAACCACAGACGAAATTAACTATGATTTTTCTGAAATTTTCCATTATGATTTTGCATCGTAATTTAAAATATGAATGCAAAATTACGTAAACATGAAATATGTTCTCATCGCTACTTTTTGGGCTTTTGCTAGCCACGCACATTTTATTTGTGATTTGTTGGCCCTTTTTATTTGATAATATCATCCCAAAAGCTCGTAAATGGCGCAGTTTTTACTGACTAACCGAATTCTTTAATCAGATCAGTCAGATTGAATGTTAGGAAGACACAGAACCTAATACGGCCAAATGATCCTGAACGATCGCATTATCGATTGTTATGTTAAACAATTGTCAATCGGTATGGTGGATTTTTTACATTTACGTAAACTAGTTACGATATCGGGAATAGATTGGATTTGTTAATGATGTGGATCACTTGTGGATTTTATTAAATGTGAGTTCTTCCTAGTAGTGTAGTGCCCCCCCCCCCCTCCACCCCAGAGGCCCCCACCCCAGTAGCCTTCCCTGGTAGTGTAATGGTCATCCCTCCTTCCCCTTTAAGCCACATACACACGCTCAACAAAAATCTTTTACTATAAATAACTTTACAAACAACTACAATTAAAAAAGTTGGAAAGATACGTCTTGGCATGCAAAAAACTATTATACACACAGAACGACTTGACAAACAATTTGACGAACAACTACAAATTTACATATCGTTACTCAACTGGTGAATGACTAATATGTTACAGTTAGTAATGGAAGTCATTGAAAAGTCATAGCAGACTTCTGTACACATTGCCATGTTAGACACAACTTCTCTCAGTTGTTCGTCAAGTCAATCCAACTGTTGTTATCAGTTGTTGTTCGCCTCTTATCAGTGATAACGCCTTGACAAAAGTTGTCCAACTTCTTCAAGTTGTTTGATAATTGTGCATTTAAAAGACTTGTGTTGAGCGACGTGTGTATGACACTTTTTAAACATTCCCTTGTAGTCAATTGGAATCCCCCTCCCTCTTTATACTCTCCAGACCCCCTCTTTATAATTCCTATAATCACCATATTCCTTCTTTATAATCACCATATTGCTTTTGGCTGTTGGCCACATATAATACAATTTTTATATAATTTTTTTTTTTAATTCTTGAAACATTTTACATTTTAAAAAATCTGACCAATCTGACCAAGAAACTGACAAACTATCCTACACCATTTAATTTTCATAAAAATTGATCAGAAAAATCAGCCACTCCTGATTGACTCCAATAGTATAAAATCTTTTGATTTTTCTGTACAACCAATCGTTTTTAAAATCTTTTTAGTGTATCATGTGTGGCCACCTTAATTACCACCGTGATTGTCGATCTCTCTGATCGGAGCTTCTGATTGGAGTTTTAGAGTAATTACAGCAAACTAGTAACATTGTGACCACCTCTGCATATTGTGCGCAATCATTTTAAATAAAGTCCATTAACCCTTACTGAGCTGTAACTGTTGCTATGTCCATGCCTCACGTGTCCTCTGTGTTGCAGGCAGCACTTGGCAGCAGAAGGTAACGAATATCCGGGATCAGATGGAAAAACATTCGCAGAAGCCGACCGCCGTCCTGCTGTCCGCGCTGGAGGAAACTGCCTGTAAGTGAGCTGCAGCCAATAACTCTGATTCTGTCCAGTGCGTGAAGATTCACGGAAAAATATAAAACCGATGCCCCTCTGTGTATGGGTGTTCGGGAAACCCATAGCAGCACTTCAAGAGAGTCTGAAGCCTTAAAAAAATATATTTTTTACTTGCCAGTCCTCTTCAGCAATAAGATCATATCTGAAATGCTGCATTCCTGTGGATTCTCAAATCCCCGAGGCAAAATTCGGGGATCGCTTCCTGTTAGAGGTAGAGCTTTGTGCATTAGCTTTGCCTCTGCTGGAGTAAATCTCCTCCGATCTCCGTTTCTCCCCGCCCCTCTCATTCTTCTTTCACTGAGAGGGGCGGGGAGAGGCGGAGAATTTTGCCCCGGGATTTGGGGGCTATAAATACATTGTTCTGCCGCGGGAATGCAGCGTTTCAGCTAGGATCTTATTGCTGAAGAGGACTGGCAAGTAAAAAGATATTTTTTAAGGATTCAGGCTCTCTTTAAAGCGGACCTGAACTCAGAACTCCTATCTGCTCTAAAAGATAAGGAACAGCATAGTAACCTTTAAACAAAAAAAACATTTCTTTTTTACAGCTGATATAAATCTTAAAATAAATCTGCACAACTTCCTGATTCATGGAAGCAGACATATTGTTTACAGCCTGTGCTTTCAAATGGGCTTATCCCCTGTGTCACATGACTGCCATAGCAGATAAGCCCATTTAAATGCACAGGCTGTAAACAATATGGCTGCTTCCATGAATCAGGAAGTAGAAACTGTGCAGATTTCTTTTAGGATCTGTTTCAACTGTGACAAAGAAATGTTTTTTGTTTAGAGGTTATTATGCTGTTGTGTATCTTTTAGAGCAGTGAGGAAGTTCTGAGTTCAGGTCCACTTTAAGTAAACAGGGCTCTGGTATTTGGAAGAAACAAGAAGAGAGTCATGACTTATGAGTGCTTACCATTTCTCAAATGCAGCATGAAAGTGTATGTATAAATGATCAGTGGTTTCTGACCAGAGATCCAGGTTCCTGAAGTAATGTGCAAAGTTCAGCTATAACTGTGAAAAAAACAAAATCTGAGATGAGGTGTGACCACGTTTATAAACAGGCCTCTTTGTTATCCGTGGGCCTGATTCACAAAGCGGTGATAACTCAGTTATCACGCCTAAAAGACTTTAGGCGTGATAAGCTTTGCACCGCTGAGTTAGCACCGATTTGTGCTCTTTATCGCGCGCAAAGTCCAGCGCGCAAAGTTTTACGCGCGCAATCGCGTAATTCTGCGCGCAGCGCCCATAGGGTCTAATAGGCGCATCGCGCGCACTGCACTGAACTGTGCGATTGCTCGCGCAAAACTTTGCGCGCGGGAATTTTGCGCGAGTTTCATTTTATCACACCTAAACTGAGTTTAGGCATGATAAGGGGCTTTTCACAGGCGTGCAAACACTTTGCACCGCTTTGTGAATCAGGCCCCGTGTATCACTCTTCTGGCCATCTATATCTCAGGTATTGCAGTCAGCATCCAACTAGAATGAAGGATGACATAATTCACAATGTTCCAGACAGTCTATTGCATTCAGTTAATCTGTGCAGATTTTCACTGTGCAGAAGTAAATGCTTGCAGTCCTTGTCATTCCATCCGATAATAAATTCATAATCACTTTTTCAATCAAGTCTTTTTCATTCTTTTATAGGGCTCTTTAACCTGCGTGCCCAGGACATTCCAAATAATCCATATTTCTACTCCTACACATTGCTGACCAAGAACAGCATCAGGTACAGAAAAAGCAAAATATACTGGGCTTGCTATAGAGCAGTTATACTATACTGGGAGTGCTATCATGGGAGGAGTGTATTGGGAGTGATAAAATTGGGGTACTGTAATGGGAGCACAGCAATGGCCTTACTATAATGAGAGTCCTATAATAGAGGGTACTGTAATGGGCTTACTATACTGGGAGTGCTATCATGTGAGGGGTGTATTTGGAATTCTATAATCGGGGCACTGTAATGGGAGCACTGCAGTGGCCTTACTATAATGAGAGTCCTATAATAGAGGGTACTGTAATGGGCTTACTATACTGGGAGTGCTATCATGGGAGGGGTGTATTGGGAGTGATATAATCGGGGTACTATAATGGGAGCACTGCAATGGGCTTACTATAATGAGAGTTCTATAATAGAGGGTGCTGTTGGTTGGCTTACTATAATGATCGTTCTATAATGGAGGGTACTGTAATGGGCTTACTATACTGGGAGTGCTATCATGGAAGGTGTGTATTTGGAATTCTATAATCGGGGTACTGTAATGGGAGCACTGCAATGGGCTTACTATAATGAGAGTTCTATAATAGAGGGTGCTGTAATGGGCTTACTATAATGATCGTTCTATAATAGAGGGTACTGTAATGGGCTTACTATACTGGGAGAGCTATCATGGAAGGGGTGTATTTCGAATTCTATAATCGGGGTACTGTAATGGGAGCACTGCAATGGCCTTACTATAATGAGAGTCCTATAATAGAGGGCACTGTAATGGGCTTACTATACTGGGAGTGCTATCATCGGAGGGGTGTATTGAGAGTGATATAATTGGGGTACTGTAATGGGAGCACTGCAATGGCCTTACTATAATGAGAGTCCTATGATAGAGGGTGCTGTAATGGGCTTACTATACTGGGAGGGCTATCATGGGAGGGGTGTATTGGGAGTGTAATAATTGGGGTACTGGAATGCGCGGGCTTTGCAGTGGGGCTACTATAATGGGGCTCAGGGGCGCCTCTGGCCATTTTGTCACTCCAGGCGAGAAAACCTGTGGCACCCCTCCATGATAATAATCTTAATGCTGCAGCATTTCACCAGAAAATAATTGTATTACAGTAGTGGTTCAGTGCAATACTACGAGCCGCCGATCTACCGCCACTATACCACTGTGTCCAATTGAAAAATGTTCTGTTTAATTTACATTTTTATGTATTTTTGCACCGGATTGATCAAAAGAATTATCGATGCGATTTTCTTCTGGCGGACTCAAATTGCTTGAGCTGCAGCCACTAAGAATCACTCAGTAGGCAGTATCAGTGTTAGGGAGTCTTGCCCAAGGTCTTCTACTGAATAGGTGCAGGCTTACTGACTGAGTAGGAATAGCTGAGATTTGCACCCAGATCACGTGTGCCAGAGGCAGAGCCCTTAACAATTACACTATCCAGAGAGAGGGAAGAAAAGCACTGTTATTTAGCTTTCCTGTATGACAAGAAGACAGCCAGCACTACAGGAAGAGGGAAACAAAGGTGAATGAGGGAGTAAAGAGGAGTGGAGAGAGACTGAGAATAGCCTGAGATAGAGCAGAGAGCGTATTTGTATTGCAGTCCCACATCACACAGAGGCTACTTGCTTGCAATAGGACTCCTGTCCCTGCCAATCTCTCACAAAAGGCTGCAGCAGCCCTCCTGGAGTCTAGGGACTGTCAAACTTTTCACCCTGTGTAATACCTTATTCAGCTAACCACATGCAGTCTTTACAATGATGAGAAAGCAGTTTTTTTCTACAGACTCTGCCAGAAGGCAAGCCTTTCTTCTGCATCATGCTGTGTACATTTACCAGCTTGCTATTCCCCTGTACATGTATTTTTATTTCCCTCAGCCAGCCCAGTGCTTCACTTTGCCTTACACACTGTAACAGCAGCCTGGGGGAAAATCTAGTCCCTCCCCCCCCCCCTCCCGGCCAGCCCATTCTGGAATGCCTTGTACCTGCTTCCATAGAAATACACCTTCCTCCTCTTCTGATGTGTTTTCTTTTCAAGGTCATAAGTAGGGGTGGGACAGGAGTGCACAGACAGACACACTCTTGATCCCCAGATAACTAATTAGGTAATGTCATACAAAGTGTTGTAGAGAAAAGGTTTGTAGATTCCTTATGAGAGGCTTAGCAGATGCCTTCATTAGAACTTTTTCTCTCCCCACCCTAGTCTCTAAGGACAGGAAAAGTAAACTTTTTTTTTTCTCCTGGAAGCCCGCCCCTAGATAAAGCTGCTCTCCAGGCAATTAGCTTATCAGCTGGTCCCTAGAGGCGCCTCTGATGGGGCTTGTTTGTGCCTAGCACCCACATCTAAATGTTTGCCATCTACATTTTGATTGCACCTTTTTAATGTAATTGAAGGTATTCTGGAAGCAGACGTAGGGTTAACATCCTGTGTTTACAAATTAGCCGCTCTGCTGTGGCAGAGGAGATTCCTGAGCTGACTCAGCTGAGAGATGAAATTACACTGGTGATTAGATGAGGGTGAATTAGATGAGGCGGAATTAGACAGGCTAATCTCTCTAAATAGATACAGGGTGCATTTCTCTGTTTTTCTTCAGTTCTGTGCAAGAGTTCAGGTACACTTTCACAGTTGTTCACAGTTCGAGGCTTGTGTCCCTAGCAGAGAACAGTCTGTGGTTTTGGTTTATAATGTGGATTATATCTGAGTAAAGTCCAGCAGTTTAGGGTATTGCCTGTGCACCATGGCCGTACTCTTAACATTTAGAGTAATAATGTCACATGGAGGATGGAGGCTCAATCAAACTGTTACTATACAGCTCAGTGATTAGACGTTACAATGTTGCCTCCTTCCTCTTTCTCTGAGTAACAATGCTATAATCAGGTTAATACACAGCTGAGTAACTTTGTCAATGAACAGACTGCACAAGATATATACAATGATTGTTGTGTTGTCTCTGCAGTTTATTTGTGAATGTTAGCCGCATCACAGACACCATCCAAAGGTATCTGAACACTGACTGTCCCGCGTCCACCTGTGTACAAGTCCTGGAGTACGACAAGGTGCAGGACGCCCTCACAGACTATGTGAAGGGCGATGACGTGAAGGTTTGGATTGGATCACAGTACACTAACTACGGATTGTATGAAATTATACCCAGGGTAAGTCACAGCCGGGATCACAAAGTTATGATTTCACTTAAAGGACCACTATCGCAAAAATTGTAAAATTAAAAATACATGTAAACATATACAAATAGGAAGAACATTTCTCTCAGAGTAAAATGAACCATAAATTATTTTTCTCCTATGTTGCTGTCACTTACAGTAAGTAGTAGAAATCTGACAGAACTGACAGGTTTTGGACTAGCCCACATCATTTCATGGGGGAGTCTCAGGGGTTTTTTTATTTTCAAAAGCACTTAGTGAATGGCAGTTGCTCTGTCCAACTGCTAAAAAAAATGTGCAGTGAGTACAGAGGCTGGCCAGCATCTTTATATAAATCCTTTTCAAGGGGTGTCTATAAAAAATAAAGGCCATGCTGAGAATCCCCTATGGAGACATGGACTAGCCCAAAACCTGTCAGTTCTGGTAGAGTTCTACTACCTCCTGTAAGTGACATCAACATAGGAGAAAATAAATGTATGACTCATTTTAATGTGGAAGCATCATACTTCTTATTTTTATGTGTTTACATGTATTTTACATTTTACACTTTTTCGGAGTAGTGATCTTTTAAACCATAATCTTCTTTAAAAATACTTGTGTAAAGAATTTTTACAAGATAAAAAAAACGTTTTTTCTTCTTTCCCAATGACTTCAGTGCATCCTGGTAATGAGGAGGAGTCTTGCACAACATGAGATCTGTATAACATAATATAAAAGAGGTCCTGTAGTGACATATAGTAGAATGCAGTAAAGAGGCCCTGTAGTGACATATAGCAGAATGCAGTAAAGAGGCCCCGTAGTGACATATAGCAGAATGCAGTAAAGAGGCCCTGTAGTGGCATATAGCAGAATGCAGTAAAGAGGCCCTGTAGTGACATATAGCAGAATGCAGTAAAGGGGCCCTGTAGTGACATATAGCAGAATGCAGTAAAGGGGCCCTGTAGTGACATATAGCAGAATGCAGTAAAGAGACCCTGCAGTGACATATAGCAGAATGCAGTAAAGAGGCCCTGTAGTGACATATAGCAGAATGCAGTAAAGAGGCCCTGTAGTGACATATAGTAGAATGCGGTATATTATTCAGGATAACCACCTTTACAGTAATGTTCCTGGTTTCAGCATCATCCAGATACACTTCCTATAGTTATATATTGCTGTATATTAGTATGTAGCCCGGCCCTCCCAGTGATGTCACAGCCTACGCTCATTAGCTATGCAGAATTCTCTTCCTAGAGCACTCTGGGAGACCAGGCATTATTTTCACTGGCTTTGGAACTCTCAGTAAACGAACATTCCCTACAGACCACCTGATCGCCTGTGATACATTTCAGAGTGTAAATCAGGGAGAGGAAAGATTTTACAATCGGCAAACATTCTGTGATTTATTAAATAAAATTGTGAATAAAATAAGCATTTTTATTCATTATATTATTTTCACTACAGTTCCTCTTTAAAGGGAACCTTAACTGAGAAGGATATGGATTTTTCCTTTTAAAATAATACCAGTTGCCTGACTCTCCTGCTGATCCTGTGTCTCTAATACTTTTAGCCACAGCCCCTGAACAAGCATGAAGATCAGGTGCTCTGACTGAAGTCAGACTGGATTAGCTGCATGCTTGTTTCAGGTGTGTGATTCAGACAATACTGCAGCCAAAGAGATCAACAGGACTGCCAGGCAACTGGTATTGTTTAACCCTCTGGGCGATATAATTACATCGCCCAGGAGGGGGCGCTGCACTTTTTTAAAAAAAAATTATTTTTTAAATCATCTGCGCAGCGGCATCCCCCCACCCACTCCAATCGCCTTCGGCGATCAGAGTAAGCAGGAAATCCCGGTCAGAACGGGATTTCCTGCTGGGCTTCCCCAGTCGCCATGGTGACGGGGCGGGATGACGTCACCGACGTCATGGACGTCGTGATGTCAGAGGGAGTCCCGATCCACCCCTCAGCGCTGCCTGGCACTGATTGGCCAGGCTGCGCAAGGGGTCGGGGAGGGGGGGGCTGCGCGGCACGGCGGGTAGCGGTGGATCGGCGGCGAGCGGCGGCGATCGGAAGTTACACGCAGCTAGCAAAGTGCTAGCTGCGTGTAACAAAAAAAATTATGCAAATCGGCCCACCAGGGCCTAAGAACTCCTCCTGCGTGACATACCCCGAGCTCAGCTCGGGATTATCGCCCAGGAGGTTAAAAGGAAACATCCATATCCCTCTCAGTTTAGGTTCCCTTTAGGCCCCGTTCACATCACAGAACGCACGCGCGTTCCGTTCAGAACACAACGCACAGGAACACACGTCATGTGCGTCTCTGTGCGTTGCGTGGCTGATCCCATTCACTGAAAGTGAATGGGACAGCCACGCGTTTTTACAAAAAATGCGTGCAGCATGCGTTCCCGGACCGCACTGGTCCGGGAACACATGCAGTGTGAACATCAGACATTGCACTCTATGCAATGTCTGATGTCGTGCGTGTCGGTCACCTGCACGCGTTTCCAAAACGGGACTGGAAACGCGTGCAGTGTGAACGGGGCCTTAATATTGTTATATCACTGTATGAATTTTTTTTGTTAGTGTCACAGAAGTATGTGAGACTTTAGCTTCAGGGTGATTGTTTTGCTGCCGTTGCAGAGTAAGATGTTGTGGGACAGCTACTCACCCGTCCTGATGACAAAAGCTGTGAAGAATGAGAAGGAGCAGCAGCTGCTGGAGCAATGTCACGTGAGCAAACCTTCCCTTATCCATTTACACACACCTAAAAGGGAATGCAAAAATGTTTAATTGTCATCATATTTATTCGTTATTTATTATTGAAATAATCGGTTTGTGCAATGTGACAGATTTGGAATATTATAGCACTAAATCAAGACAGTTTTCTGTTTACAAAAACTTCCGTCAAGCCAGAAAGTGATCTCCAAAAATAAAACAAAAATTAACATTTTATAAAACCAACAACCCAAAAAAAGAAAAAAAAGTCTTTAAAAAATTCTGAAATCACCACAGAATTTGCTTGGTACTTTTTGCAGTTTCTTCTTTCTTTTGGTGTCTTCATTATTTTGTTGTCCTCCTCTGTATTTCTTTGTTGTTTACTTCTTTGTCTTCTTTTGTGTGTGTTGTTTTTTTTTTATGGACCCTTTTTTTCTTCTTTCTTGTTTCTATATTCGTTGCTTTTTTTTTTTCTTTCTGCATACCTCTGTATTATAATGTATTTCTCTCAAGCCTTCTTTTACTTCTTCTCCAAATTCCTTTTTCTAATGTCTGCTATCTGTTTATTTCTTCCTTGGTGATCTTCCTTCCTTCCTTCTTTCCTTTTTTTTCCTTGGTCATCTTTCTTCCTTCCTTCCTTTTCTTTCTTGGTCATCTTCCTTCCTTCCTTCCTTTTTTTCCTTGGTCATCTTCCTTCCTTCCTTCCTTTTTTTCCTTGGTCATCTTCCTTCCTTCCTTCCTTTTCTTACTTGGTCATCTTCCTTCCTTCCTTCCTTTTTTTCCTTGGTCATCTTCCTTCCTTCTTTCCTTTCCTCCTTGGCCATCTTCCTTCCTCCCCTTTCCTCCTTGGTCATCTTCCTTCCTCCCCTTTCCTCCTTGGTCATCTTCCTTCCTCCCCTCTCCTCCTTGGCCATCTTCCTTCCTCCCCTTTCCTCCTTGGCCATCTTCCTTCCTCCCCTTTCCTCCTTGGCCATCTTCCTTCCTCCCCTTTCCTCCTTGGCCATCTTCCTTCCTCCCCTTTCCTCCTTGGTCATCTTCCTTCCTCCCTTTTCTTTCTTGGTCATCTTTCTTCCTTTTCTTCCTTCGGCCATTTTTCTTCCTTGGCCATCTTCCTTCCTCCCTTTTCCTCCTCTTTCTTCCTTTCTTCTTCTTTTCTTTCTCTTTTCCTTTTCTTAATTTCCTTCAAACTTTTCACTTCTTTTTTTCTCCCACCTTTCCTTCTTTTATATTTTCTTCTTCATCCTTTTTGTATTTCCTTTTTTCCTTATTTTTCCTCTTTCTTCATTCATTCCTCTTGTCCCGAAGCAGGTGAATTTAGTGCAGATGACTGATAACATTTGGCATTTTGGTGTATGCCTTGCATAGTTTGTTATTGTCAGACTTTCCATGCCGTATGAAAGCGATTGTTGCAGAAATAAATCATGACGTTATCGATGCAGAATATTTGCATCAATAGGAAGGATTGAACTTTAGACATTAAAGCTGAATAGAAGGTGAGTATAGGTTGGGTCATGAGATAGGTTAGATCAGGAGGACTAAGGTGCCCATTAACGATGCAGTTTTAGCAAAAAAATCAATCTTCCAATCTGCTAGCAGGGATCAGAAGGAAACAATCAGAATAGAAACTATCAATCCCTAATTGGGATAAAAAATATAATCAATCCAATCATTTTAAATAGAATCAATTCACAAAAAAGACCAATGAGATGATACATAAATCGATCATTTGTTATCGATTGCCACCATCTGCACCATCCAATCTGATCAATTGAAGGGTCGATTGTTCACTAAAATTGCAACGTTAATGGGCAACTTTTGAGTTGGCAAGTTAGGGTGTTAGGGTACGGGGTTATTAGATTACAGTAAGTTGTTAGAGTTAGAAGGTGGAAGTTTAGAGGTTAACATTTTTTTTTGGGGGGGGAGGGGTTTAGGATTAGGTACCACAAATCATATGGGGAGGTTGTTGTATAGATACAGAGGTGCCAAAACAATAAAGGTATCTAAAAAATTTGAGGGAATATGTAAGTAAATTTACTTTATTGAGTAAGTATTGGCATATCTTGTGTCTGCTTGGAGGAGGTAAGTCCACCGCTGCCTCCTCAAATTTTTTACTTTTTAGATACTTTAATTCTTTTGGCGCCTCTGTATACCTATAACATTGTACAAGTCCACCCCTGGTGGAAGGGTGATATCCCCACTTCCTTCCTGTCTACAGAGAGCGACTTGTTAATCCTGAGTGGGGTCAGGTCTAATCTCCCCACCTGCATCTACAGTGGTCGCCTGTAAGGTTGAGTATAACATATTTATCATCTTAATCTCTACTACCAGTACATACTACACTATGTCTATCTCTCTGTTTCCGTTTTGATATAGGGAGGTTGGTTTTAGTTACTTAATGCACATAAACATGTCAGATTTTTATAAACTACGAGTAGTGTTGGGCGAACACCTAGATGTTCGGGTTCGAGAACGTTCGCCGAACATCGCCGCGATGTTCGGGTGTTCGCGCCGAACTCCGAACATAATGGAAGTCAATGGGGACCCGAACTTTCGTGCTTTGAAAAGCTTCCTTACATGCTACATACCCCAAGTTAGCAGGGTATGTGCACCTTGGGAGTGGGTACAAGAGGAAAAAAAAATATTTGAAAAAGAGCTTATAGTTTTTGAGAAAATTGATTGTAAAGTTTCAAAGGAAAAACTGTCTTTTAAATGCGGAAAATGTCATGTTTCTTTGCACAGGTAACATGCTTTTTACCGCCATGCAGTCATAAATGTAATAAAGAGAAGAGGTTCCATAAACAGGGACCGGTAACGCTAACCCAGCAGCAGCAGCAGCACACGTGATGGAACAGGAGGAGGCGCAGGAGGAGAAGGCCACGCTTTGAGACACAACAACCCAGGCCTTGCATGAGGACAAGAAGCGTGCGGATAGCATGCTTTTTACCGCCATGCAGTCATAAATGAAATAAAGAGAAGAGGTTCCATAAACAGGGACCGGTAACGCTAACCCAGCAGCAGCAGACGTGATGGAACAGGAGGAGGCGCAGGAGGAGAAGGCCACGCTTTGTGAGACACAACAACCCAGGCCTTGCATGAGGACAAGAAGCGTGCGGATAGCATGCTTTTTACCGCATGCAGTCATAAATGAAATAAAGAGAAGAGGTTCCATAAACAGGGACCGGTAACGCTAACCCAGCAGCAGCAGCAGCACACGTGATGGAACAGGAGGAGGCGCAGGAGGAGAAGGCCACGCTTTGAGACACAACAACCCGGGCCTTGCGTGAGGACAAGAAGCGTGCGGATAGAATGCTTTTTACTGCCATGCAGTCATAAATGTAATAAAGAGAAGAGGTTCCATAAACAGGGACCGGTAACGTTAACCCAGCAGCAGCAGCAGTACACGTGATGGAACAGGAGGAGGCGCAGGAGGAGAAGGCCACGCTTTGAGACACAACAACCCAGGCCTTGCATGAGGACAAGAAGCGTGCGGATAGCATGCTTTTTACCGCCATGCAGTCATAAATGTAATAAAGATGAGAGGTTCCATAAACAGGGACCGGTAACGCTAACCCAGCAGCAGCAGCAGCAGCAGCACACGTGATGGAACAGGAGGAGGCGCAGGAGGAGAAGGCCACGCTTTGAGACACAACAACCCAGGCCTTGCATGAGGACAAGAAGCGTGCGGATAGCATGCTTTTTACCGCCATGCAGTCATAAATGTAATAAAGAGAAGAGGTTCCATAAACAGGGACCGGTAACGCTAACCCAGCAGCAGCAGCAGCACACGTGATGGAACAGAAGGAGGCGCAGGAGGATAAGGCCACGCTTTGAGACACAACAACCCAGGCCTTGCATTAGGACAAGAAGCGTGCGGATAGCATGCTTTTTACCGCCATGCAGTCATAAATGTAATAAAGATGAGAGGTTCCATAAACAGGGACCGGTAACGCTAACCCAGCAGCAGCAGCAGCACACGTGATGGAACAGGAGGAGGCGCAGGAGGAGAAGGCCACGCTTTGAGACACAACAACCCAGGCCTTGCATGAGGACAAGAAGCGTGTGGATAGCATGCTTTTTACCGCCATGCAGTCATAAATGTAATAAAGAGAAGAGGTTCCATAAACAGGGACCGGTAACGCTAACCCAGCAGCAGCAGCAGCAGCAGCACACGTGATGGAACAGGAGGAGGCGCAGGAGGAGAAGGCCACGCTTTGAGACACAACAACCCAGGCCTTGCATGAGGACAAGAAGCGTGCGGATAGCATGCTTTTTACCGCCATGCAGTCATAAATGAAATAAAGAGAAGAGGTTCCATAAACAGGGACCAGCAACGCTAACCCAGCAGCAGCAGCACACGTGATGGAACAGGAGCAGGTGCAGGAGGAGAAGGCCATGCTTTTTGAGACACAAAAACCCAGGCCTTGCATGAGGACAAAAAGCGTGCGGATATAGCAGCAATGCTTTTTGCCGCCATGCAGTCATAAATGTAATACAGATGAGAGGTTCAATAAACAGGGACCGGAAACGCTAAACCATCCCAGATGTTCATTGGTCAGGTTACTTGGTTGGGGTCCTGGAGTGTTGCGTAGTCCTTTCCAATCCAGGATTGATTCATTTTAATTTGAGTCAGACGGTCTGCATTTTCTGTGGAGAGGCGGATACGCCGATCTGTGACGATGCCTCAGGCAGCACTGAAACAGCGTTCCGACATAACGCTGGCTGCCGGGCAAGCCAGCACCTCTATTGCGTACATTGCCAGTTCGTGCCAGGTGTCTAGCTTCGATACCCAATAGTTGAAGGGTGCAGATGGATTGCTCAACACAGCTACGCCATCTGACATGTAGTCCTTGACCATCTTCTCCAGGCGATCGGTGTTGGAGGTGGATCTGCACGCTTGCTGTTCAGTGGGCTGCTGCTGCATGGGTGTCAGAAAATTTTCCCACTCCAAGGACACTGCCGATACCATTCCCTTTTGGGCACTAGCTGCGGCTTGTGTTGTTTGCTGCCCTCCTGGTCGTCCTGGGTTTGCGGAAGTCAGTCTGTCGGCGTACAACTGGCTAGAGGAGGGGGAGGATGTCAATCTCCTCTCTAAAGTCTCCACAAGGGCCTGCTGGTATTCTTCCATTTTGACCTGTCTGACTCTTTCTTCAAGCAGTTTTGGAACATTGTGTTTGTACCGTGCATCCAGAAGGGTATAAACCCAGTAATTGGTGTTGTCCAGAATGCGCACAATGCGTGGGTCGCGTTCAATGCAGTCTAGCATGAATTGAGCCATGTGTGCCAGAGTCCTACCAGAATCCTCATCATCCTCTTGTGAGCGTTGTGATAGTTGTTGTGATGCATCATAGTCGTCACCTTCTTCCTGGTCTGCTTCTGCTGACCATTCGCGCTAAATTGTGGAAGTCCAACGTGCACCGCTCTGGCCCTCGTCAGTGGTGGCAGGAAATTCCTGCTCCAACTCCAGCTGTTCCTCCTCCTCTTCTTCGTCATAGCTGCTGGGGCCAGCGTTTCCTGAGGCGGATGGCCTGATGTTGGTACCATCACGCTGATCGTTTTCTCCTTCAGATTCCCCCAGTTGCATCATGACAGCTGTTTCCTTGATTTTCAACATTGACCTCTTCAGTAAACACAGCAGTGGTATGGTAATGCTGACTGAAGAGTTGTCACTGCTCACAAGCAACGTGGATTGCTCAAAATTTTGGAGGACTTGGCAGAGGTCCAACATGTTGGCCCAATCGGATCCACAGAAGCTTGGCAGCTGGCCGGATGCGCCTCGGTACTGCGCCGTCATGTACTGGACCACTGCACTCTTCTGCTCGCAAAAGCGGGCTAGCATGTGCAGCGTAGAATTCCAGTGCGTAGGGACATCACACAGCAAGCGATGGTGGGGGAGATTGAAGCGCTCCTGCATCTTGGCGAGTGCCCCCGAAGCAGTACTTGAATTTCTACAATGTTTGGCCACTCGTCGCACCTTCAACAGAAGATCGGCCACGCCTGGGTATTTCTTCAGGAACCGCTGAACTACTAGGTTCATCACGTGCGCCAGGCAAGGGATGTGTGTCAGCTTAGCCAACCTTAAAGCGCGAATGAGATTACTCCCATTATCACACACAACCATGCCCGGTTTCAGGTCCAGCGGTGCCAGCCACAAATCCGTCTGTTCCTTTATTCCCCTCCAAATTTCCTCCCCTGTGTGCTGCTTATCCCCAAGGCAGATCAGCTTCAGCAACGCTTGCTGACGCATGCCAACAGCTGTGCTGCACTGCTTCCATGATCCTACTGCTGCTGGTGCTGGGTTCGCGTTTCCGGATGAGGTGGTACAGCTTTGAGATGCGTTGGAGGAGAAGGAGTCAGAGAGGTAGCTGCTGCTGTTGTTATCCAGTGGGAGGGACGGCGGTGCAGCTCTTTGCGGCGTGGGCAACACCCGCGCCGTAGCAGGTGAGGAATCGCTGCCAGGCTCCACAAGGTTCACCCAGTGTGCGGTAAGGGAGATGTATCGACCCTGGCCGAACGCACTCGTCCAGGTGTTAGTGGTGAGGTGAACCTTGCAGGCAACGGCATTCTTCAAGCTTCGGGTTATTTTGCTGACCACGTGCTCATGCAACTCAGGCACTGCAGAGCGCGCAAAGTGGTAGCGGCTGGGAACCACGTAACGTGGGATGGCCACTGACATCATGCCCTTGAAGCTGTTTGTCTCCACCACTCGATATGGCAGCATTTCGCAGGCCAGAAGCTTGGCTATGCTGGCTGTTACTGCCACGGCCCGGGGGTCATTTGCTGGCAATTTCCTCTTGCGCTCAAACATCTCCGAGACAGACAACTGAACCGTAGGGCTGCACACTGAAGGGCTGTTGGTTGTTGTGTTTGATGAAGACTGGGAGACCTCAAGAGCACTACTCCGGAAAGTGACAGTGTCAGCGTCGTCTGATGTTTGTGAATGTTGTGAACCACGCAATGGCTGGGCTACTGCTGAGGCGGGTCTGGTGGTGAGTCTGGTGAACCCAAGGGAGGCGGTGTTGCTGGTACCCTGTCCTGTCGAGTTTGCCCACAGAGTGGGATGTTTGGATAGCATGTGGCGGCTCATGCTGGTGGTGGAGAGGTTGTTAATACTTTTCCCCCTGCTCAGGCGAGTCTTGCACACCTTGCAAATCACCATGGTACCATCCTCACTGCAGTCTTCAAAGAAAGCCCAGACTTTGGAGCACCTGCCTTGCTGGCGATTTCTGTTTGCGCCTCTTTTGCCTCTCACTTGAACTTCCACGCTTGTGGTGCCTGAAATTTCGCGCCGCCTACCTTGTGGCACAAGGCGAACTCGTGCAGCAGTGGGTTCTTCAACAGACTCATCTGTGCTGCTGCTACGACGGCGATGTTCTCGTTCACAAACAAAATCTGGGTCTCTGTCCACATTGTCCATACCCTCCTCTTCCATCACCTCAAACTCGTCATATGTCATTGTGGGGGGCCGCCGCCGTGGAGTAGAGCTCCCCAGAACAACCTCTGCGCAGCTCACTCCAACGTCGTCTTCCAGAGCTTCTTGGCCGACCTCCTGCAATTGCAACCCCTCCTGCCCAACTTGCTCTGGGATTTGGGTTTCAAAGTCCTCGGACTCGCCTTGTTGTATTTCAGTGCCCGGTGCATTTCCCACAGTTAATGGTTGTGAATCCGGGCACAACATTTCTGGCTGTTCCTCCATTGACCTTTCAAAGGTGGAAGTTTGTTGGCCTGGGAATAGCTCCTGCGAATACCCCATTGTGTCCTGAGGTAATTCATCGGACTGGTTATCTGGCAGTTGTGTGCGTGGTGTCGCTGCCGGTTGTGTCAGCTTTGTGCCCACTGGCTCCTTGTAACTGGCTGAGGACTCGGACCTCGTGCGTGATGTGCTGGTGCTGCTTAACCCACTGCTGGACGCTTGAGAGGTCATCCAAGTAATTATCTGGTCCTGTTCTTTTGGATCTGTGAGGGTTGTTGTCCTGGACAACATGGGCGGTATTGAGTGGGTTTTCTTGGGTGCTCCCCTGTGGCCTGTACGTGAACCGTCAGGGGAAACACCTCTTCCCTTGCCCCTCCCTCTTTCACCGGATTTCTTCCTCATTTCACTTATCCTTAAAGTACACGCTGACTGGCAGCAGTAAAGTGGCAGTACAGAAATGGTATACAGTGGTGGGTGAGCGGTGTACCACTATTGCCAGCAGCGACACAGAGCCCAATGCTATACAGTGGCGGGTGAGCGGTGTACTACTGTTCCCAGCAGACACAGAGTGGCAGTAAACACAATGCTATATAGTGTGGCTGAGCCGTGTACACACAGTGGCAGTAAACAATGCTATATAGTCTGGCTGAGCGGTGTACACAGAGTGGCAGTACACACAATGCTATATAGTCTGGCTGAGCGGTGTACACAGAGTGGCAGTAAACAATGCTATATAGTCTGGCTGAGCGGTGTACACAGAGTGGCAGTACACACAATGCTATATAGTCTGGCTGAGCGGTGTACACAGAGTGGCAGTACACACAATGCTATATAGTCTGGCTGAGCGGTGTACACAGAGTGGCAGTACACACAATGCTATATAGTCTGGCTGAGCCGTGTACACACAGTGGCAGTAAACAATGCTATATAGTCTGGCTGAGCCGTGTACACAGAGTGGCAGTAAACAATGCTATATAGTCTGGCTGAGCGGTGTACACAGAGTGGCAGTACACACAATGCTATATAGTCTGGCTGAGCCGTGTACACAGAGTGGCAGTACACACAATGCTATATAGTCTGGCTGAGCGGTGTACACAGAGTGGCAGTACACACAATGCTATATAGTCTGGCTGAGCGGTGTACACAGAGTGGCAGTAAACAATGCTATATAGTCTGGCTGAGCGGTGTACACAGAGTGGCAGTACACACAATGCTATATAGTCTGGCTGAGCGGTGTACACAGAGTGGCAGTACACACAATGCTATATAGTCTGGCTGAGCGGTGTACACACAGTGGCAGTACACACAATGCTATATAGTCTGGCTGAGCGGTGTACACACAGTGGCAGTACACACAATGTTATATAGTCTGGCTGAGCGGTGTACACAGAGTGGCAGTACACACAATGCTATATAGTCTGGCTGAGCGGTGTACACAGAGTGGCAGTAAACAATGCTATATAGTCTGGCTGAGCGGTGTACACAGAGTGGCAGTAAACAATGCTATATAGTCTGACTGAGCGGTGTACACAGAGTGGCAGTACACACAATGCTATATAGTCTGGCTGAGCCATCTACACACAGTGGCAGTAAACAATGCTATATAGTCTGGCTGAGCGGTGTACACACAGTGGCAGTACACACAATGCTATATAGTCTGGCTGAGCGGTGTACACACAGTGGCAGTACACACAATGCTATATAGTCTGGCTGCGCGGTGTACACAGAGTGGCAGTACACACAATGCTATATAGTCTGGCTGAGCGGTGTACACAGAGTGGCAGTAAACAATGCTATATAGTCTGGCTGAGCGGTGTACACAGAGTGGCAGTACACACAATGCTATATAGTCTGGCTGAGCCGTGTACACACAGTGGCAGTAAACAATGCTATATAGTCTGGCTGAGCGGTGTACACACAGTGGCAGTACACACAATGCTATATAGTCTGGCTGAGCGGTGTACACACAGTGGCAGTACACACAATGCTATATAGTCTGGCTGAGCGGTGTACACAGAGTGGCAGTACACACAATGCTATATAGTCTGGCTGAGCGGTGTACACAGAGTGGCAGTAAACAATGCTATATAGTCTGGCTGAGCGGTGTACACAGAGTGGCAGTACACACAATGCTATATAGTCTGGCTGAGCCGTGTACACACAGTGGCAGTAAACAATGCTATATAGTCTGGCTGAGCGGTGTACACACAGTGGCAGTACACACAATGCTATATAGTCTGGCTGAGCGGTGTACACAGAGTGGCAGTACACACAATGCTATATAGTCTGGCTGAGCGGTGTACACAGAGTGGCAGTACACACAATGCTATATAGTCTGGCTGAGCGGTGTACACAGAGTGGCAGTAAACAATGCTATATAGTCTGGCTGAGCGGTGTACACAGAGTGGCAGTACACACAATGCTATATAGTCTGGCTGAGCCGTGTACACACAGTGGCAGTAAACAATGCTATATAGTCTGGCTGAGCGGTGTACACACAGTGGCAGTACACACAATGCTATATAGTCTGGCTGAGCGGTGTACACAGAGTGGCAGTAAACAATGCTATATAGTCTGGCTGAGCGGTGTACACAGAGTGGCAGTACACACAATGCTATATAGTCTGGCTGAGCCGTGTACACACAGTGGCAGTAAACAATGCTATATAGTCTGGCTGAGCGGTGTACACAGAGTGGCAGTACACACAATGCTATATAGTCTGGCTGAGCGGTGTACACACAGTGGCAGTACACACAATGCTATATAGTCTGGCTGAGCGGTGTTCACAGAGTGGCAGTACACACAATGCTATATAGTCTGGCTGAGCGGTGTACACAGAGTGGCAGTAAACAATGCTATATAGTCTGGCTGAGCGGTGTACACAGAGTGGCTGTACACACAATGCTATATAGTCTGGCTGAGCCGTGTACACACAGTGGCAGTAAACAATGCTATATAGTATGGCTGAGCGGTGTACACAGAGTGGCAGTACACACAATGCTATATAGTCTGGCTGAGCGGTGTACACACAGTGGCAGTACACACAATGCTATATAGTGTGGCTGAGCGAGGTACACAGAGTGGCAGTACACACAATGCTATATAGTCTGGCTGAGCGGTGTACACAGAGTGGCAGTACACACAATGCTATATAGTCTGGCTGAGCGGTGTACACAGAGTGGCAGTAAACAATGCTATATAGTCTGGCTGAGCGGTGTACACAGAGTGGCAGTAAACAATGCTATATAGTCTGGCTGAGCGGTGTACACAGAGTGGCAGTACACACAATGCTATATAGTCTGGCTGAGCCGTGTACACACAGTGGCAGTAAACAATGCTATATATAGCGTGGCTGAGCGAGGTACACAGTGGCAGTACACACAATGCTATATAGTGTGGCTGAGCGAGTGGTGTACTACTGTTCCCAGCAGCGACACACAATGACTGGGGGGGACCCTGGCTAGCGTGGCTGGAGCGCAAACTACCCTGCCTGCCTACCCAAAGCTAAACCCACAGACAAATGGCGGAGATATGACGTGGTTCGGGTATTTATTTACCCGAACCACGTGACCGTTCGGCCAATCAGAGCGCGTTCGGGCCGAATCACGTGACCCGTTCGGCCAATCAGAGCGCGTTCGGGGGCCGAACCACGTGACCCGTTCGGCCAATCACAGCGCTAGCCGAACGTTCGGGGAACGTTCGGCCATGCGCTTTTAGTTCAGCCATGTGGCCGAACGGTTTGGCCGAGCACCATCAGGTGTTCGGCCGAACTCGAACATCACCCGAACAGGGTGATGTTCTGCAGAACCCGAACAGTGGCGAACACTGTTCGCCCAACACTAACTACGAGTCATCAGACCAGCCCGCGGGGCGGTTTTTCTGACGACAGTTTGTCTGCGAGCACGGACTGCCGTCAGGCTGATGAGGCTGGTTTTGACTGATCCACCGTGGGGATACTACTGTGGATACACTGGGGATACCTCTGCCTGGGTATTTAAACGTGCCCCCCTGCCCCCCACATGCTCTGGTCCTTAAGGGGGGATAGGCTGCCGATCCCCTGAAGGTTAATTACCATGGGACTACAGGGGAGCAGAGGGGAAGCAGAGCGGAGACATGTTTGCTACCAACATTGATCATTGGGGCACAGCAGCAATGGCCTGCAGGCCACATGCAATTAAAGACTCAAGAGCTTCAGGGACCATAAGCAAAGCCTCAGCGGGCCGCATTTAGCCCCAGGGCCGGACTTTGGACATGCCTGGCTTACGCTATCCATGTGTTCACTACCTTTTCTTTCTCCTTCATTTTCCTTTTTATCTTCTTTCTTTCTCCGTTTTCTATTTCCCGATCCCTCCCAGTATTTGTATTCTCACTAACGCAGTCTTGATAATTCCTAATGCCCCCGCTGTCCTGCAGATCCGGGATTCTGTGGCGGTCATTGAATATTTGGTCTGGCTGGAGAAAACCGTTCCCACTAACACCGTGACGGAATTGAGTGGCGCCAGTTATGTTGATGAACGAAGAGGGTAAGCTGGGGTATAAGAAGGAGGCGGAGGATTAGCATCACTCCCAAATATTCGCCAAAGCCATTTTCGCCTTAAAGTTGCTATTTTCGGGGAAACACAATGGCCTCATTTCTGGTAGGGTTATCAAACGAATTACCTCATGTGAGGTAATTTACCTCATGAGGTAATGACATTTAGCAATTCTGGTAGGTTTTAGTCATGTTTTACCTCATGAGGTAAATTATGAGGTAATCCATGAGGTAATTTAACAAAAATAGCTATTCTCATGGAAATTAGGGGGCATGTTAGCACATAATTTACCGATCAGTTTAAGACCTGCCTGTCCCTGGAGGTGAAGTCAATTTGTATGCATTTTGCAGTTTTTAGTGGAGTTCCTATTCAGGTTGTGTAATAGAAAAGAATCGTGAAAATAAAACTCCAAATATTTACTGGTTTTTTTTTTTTTGGGATGTCTATAATTATACTTTTCATAGGTTGCTACATAATCAAATACACCTTCCCCCCTCAAAAAAATAAAAAAATCTTTCAAACTTATGGAAGACAAATCCAAATCCTAATTTATGGAAGACAATTAGAGACTAATATTATTTATTTACTGCATGCTTACCACTGAATACCTCGTGTTTTACCTCACTTTATGCATTTACCTCATGTTTTACCTCATGTTCGGAAATGGAGAAAAATCTTTCAGAATTGCTATATAAAGAGGTAAATATCTCATGAGGTATTTTACCTACAAAAAAAATATTTACCTCACATAGCTACCAGAATTGAGGCCAATGGGCTTGATTCACAAAAGGGTGCTAACTCGGGTTGCCACCTTTAGGGTAAAAAAATACCGGCCTGTGGGTGTGGCCTGAGGGGTGTGGTCTAAAAGTGGGAGTGGTTTGTCACGGACTTTTTAAAGGACAACTGACCTGAGAGGGATATGGAGGCTGCCATAATTTATTTACAAATGCACATTTCCTGGCTGTCCTGCTGATCCTCTGCCTCTAGCTATAGCCCCTGAACAAGCATGCAGATCATATTTTTCTGACTAAAAGTCTGACAAGATTAGCTGCATGCTTGTTTCGGGTGTTTGATGCAGACATACTAATGCCAGAAAGCTTAGCTGGAGAGCCAGGCAACTGGCTTTGTTTAAAAGAAAATCAATATGGCAGCCTCCTTATCCCTCTCTCAGGTCAGTTGACCTTTAATGCTAGGTACACACTATACAATTTTCTGACTATTTCCAACAGGTCCGATCGATTTTCTGATTGATTTTCTGTTTATTTCTATGGAAAAAAATAGTCAGTCTGACAGTAAATCAGTCAGAAAATGGTATAGTATGTACCTAGCATTAGGCTAGATCTGGGTCTCTTAGAGGCAGCATTAAAGGGTACCTACACTAAGAAGGAAATGGCTTTTTCCTTTTAAAATAATACCAGTTGCCTGACTCTCCTGCTGATCCTGTGTCTCTAATACTTCTAGCCACAGCCCCTGAACAAGCATGCAGATCAGGTGCTCTGACTGAAGTCAGACTGGATTAGCTGCATGCTTGTTTCAGGCGTGTGATTCAGCCACTACTGCAGCCAAAGAGATCAACAGGGTTGCCAGGCAACTGGTATTGTTTAAAAGGAAACATCCATATACATCTCAGTTTAGGTTCCCTTTAATGGGTGTATTTATATTTACCCGGGGAGCTTCCTCCAGCCCCATGAGGTGCCTGGGTTCCCTAGCCAGCTGCTTCATTCACTTGATATGCTCCCCCAGTAATATCTGGCTGGCCTCGCTCTTCTGTGTCATGCGTCTACCCCCTGTAGTGCTCCCGCAGCGGAGAGCATTCTGCTCCTGTGCAGTAGCGGCCGGGTCGTGTATATGCAGAAGCACATGGCTGGCCGTGATTGTCCAGATTACCGGGGGAGGCGAGAATATCAAGTGAACAGAGAGGCTGCAAGCAAGCCCACACACCTCATGGGGCTGGAAAAAGCCCCCAGGTAAGTATAAATACACCCAATAATAACATTTCAAGCATCAAGTCCTGGGGGAGGACGCTGAATGATGGAGTGGAGTTCCGAGATTAGCCTGCCTGCTTGCGATCGTGGGCGGCAGGCTGTTACACATAAAAAAAAAAATTGTTTATTTACACAGGGGCGGGGGAAGCGGGAAGAGCAAAGTTTCAACTCACCTTCCTCATTCCCCACACACAGCCTCTATCTTCATCCTGTCCCGGCATCTGTTGCATTGGTAAGAGCTCCCCCTGTGATGACATGCTGTTACGTCATCACAGGGGGCACTGTTACCATCGCAAAAGATGCCGGGACAGGATGAAGATAGAGGCTGCTGTGCGGGGATCGAGGAAGGTGAGTTGAAGCTTCGCTCCGGCCGCTTCCCCCACCCCTCCTGCCCAGGGTCGGACTGGGACACTAAGGGTCCACCAGATAAGTTTAAGCCTGAGGCCCACATGCTCAGCCCCCTACCACCTCCCGATTTGGAGCTCACATACGGATTTTGAGCAGATGTCAGTGCTATATAAATACATAATTTGGTAGGACATCAGACTATGACAATGGTAGGGAATAGGTTGTGAGCTCTTCTGAGGACCGTCCATGACAAGGCTATGCAGGTGCTGGATTCACTGTCGTGGGATATGGTTACTTGCGGCGTGCGCATGTAACCATCAGATTCATACCTCAGATCAGCAGCGACCAGAGAGAGGCAGAGTAGGGTGCACACTACCCACCTGGACCTAGTGCACTTCACATGCAGAAAGTGACCAATTACGTCACTTCCACATTTGAAGTGTCCATGTCCTGCACATAGTGTGCGCCCTGCTCTGCCTCTATCTGGTCGCCTGAAGTATAAAGAGAGGCAGTGGGGATTGGGAGCCACACTACGCGGGGGATGGGGGGAGGCGCCATAAGAGAGCAGCGCTGGTGCTATGGCAACTGGCACCTGCACCATTTTTAAAGCATACCTCCCAACAGGACAGGAAAAAAGGGCCAAAAGTGCATACTAGCAGCGGTGACCGGGGGACTGGAGTCGCGCCGGCGGAGCAGGTAATGCATGCCGCTCTATTGTGTCGGTCGTCGGGCAGTCGAACGCCGCTAGCGACGTGTTCCCTACCCGCGGGGGATCGACGGTAATTTTCCGCACGGAGCGATCGGACGAATTGGATCGAAATTCGGCGTGTAGCGCGAACGATTGGCAGCAGATTCGATCCAAGTGATCGAATCTGCTGTCGAAACGGCGGCAAATTGGGCCAGTGTATGGCCAGCTTAAGGGGTGCTTTTCTTCTAAGTGAACAGCAGTGACCAGTTAAACAGCAAGTGGGATGGAATACTATAAATCAGGTCTTCCTTTTTCTTAGTGATAAAACAAGCTTGTGCCAGAGACATTGGAACACTTGATTGATGTGTATCCCATTCTCAAATTAGCTCACTGCAGGGGTTCCCTTTACAACAGGACCACAATGCTGATAACAAGCACTCTCCTCTCCATGCAACAACACATAATCTCACCCTGAAAAGCTATAAAAAAAACCGGCAAAGCTTATCAGCTGCTGTTAATGAAAGCACCAGCACTTTGAAGGACTTTACCTACTTCCAGGCTCTCTCTACTCCAGAGTGACAGCAGCACATTGAGCCAGGCCAGATCACAGCAGGGACTGTGAAGTCTCCATTCAGAAGTCGCTGCCCAGGCATGAACGAGGGGGGAGGGGAGGGCCCTCCTGAGGGCCCGTTTCCACTGTAGCGTTACGAAATCGCCGGCTAATCACCGCAGGCAAATCGCATGCGGGTGCGATTCCGCATGCGTTTTTTGCCGCGATTTCGCATGCGATTTCGCATAGGTAAGGCTGTATGCGATTTTAACCATGTCACTGCCTGTGTGAATTAACATGGGTACCTATGCGAAATCGCATGCGAAATCGCGGCAAAAAACGCATGGGGAAAACGCATGCGATTTCCCTATTAAATACATTGTGTGCGATTCGCCTGCATTCCACACGCAGGCGAATTCTGAGGCCCCTACCCTGCAGATTTTTTCTGCACAGAAAAACGTGCGGGGAAACGCACAAGTGGAAACAGTCCCATCCACTTCTACTGACTGTGCGGATCCGCATGCGTTGCCCGCATGCGGATTCGCGATAGTGGAAACGGGCCCTGAATCTGCACTCACTCGCACAGCTCACTCTCTGTCCTCATGTGAGAGAACTGCAAGCAGTGCAGGGCAGAGGTGATCCCAGCTGACTTCTCTGCAGTGCACATGATTTCTGTAGTGCAGAACTGCGCGGGCTTCTTTGAAATGCTGCCCCTCCCTCCACTTCTTATTGGACATTTGGAGCCACAACAGCAACAGCATTGGCTAGTCCTAAGCTGCTGCTGCTGCTGCTATTGGCCAAACTTCTGATCTGTGAGGAGAGGAGGGCGGGTCTAGTCTCTGCTCCGTGACAGGGAAAATGTGACATTTGTGCAGAAGAGAATTCTACCGCATCTTCAGCGTCTCCCCCTCTGCACTTGTGGAAGTTGGAACAGTCTGTCCAAATTACCGGGCAGATACATTGCCGGTAAAAACATTTTTCCGGCAGCGGCTTTTTAATTGATTTTACGGCTGGGCCGGGGAGATACCGGCTGGGTGGCAACCCTAGTGCTAACATACTTAGCACGCCTAAAAGCTTTGGACGTGCAAACTAGGGTGCTAAGTAGTTTGCACGTCTAAAGCTTTTACTGATCGCACGTTAAGTTGGTGCGCCTGAAACGTCGCACCGTTCGCGTGTAAAATAGCTTATCAAGCTATTTTGTACGCGTACGCTGCAACGTTTTGCGCGCACCAGTGCGACGTGTCGCACACACTGCACAGAGGTAACCTTTGCGCGTGCAAACGCTATCGCTCCTATTAGTGCGTGAAGAGACCGTTTTCGCGTCCTAAGTGCCTCTGCACTAGCATGCTAATTCGCACCCTTTAGTGAATCAAGGCCAATGTATACAACATGGTTACTGAAATGAATAAAAGAAAACAATGCAATTTTATTCTTGAAAATAAGGGCCAGTGTTCACTGTATTTTCTCAGAACTTGCAAAATGATTTTGAAATTCATTTTTCACTCAAAAATCAAATTTTGTATTATTTTCGGGAACATTTGTGAAAAAAAAAGTATTGGCGTCTTTGCAGAACACATGTTGAGCATTAAAGAGAACCCGAGGTGGGTTTGAAGAATATTATCTGCATACAGAGGATGGATCTGCCTATACAGCCCAGCTTCTGTTGCTATCCCAAACCCCCCTAAGGTCCCCCTGCACTCTGCAATCCCTCATAAATCACAGCCATGCTGCTGACAAACAGCTTGTCAGAGCTGGCTGTGTTTATCTCTATAGTGTCAGTCTGCTGCTCTCCCCGCCTCCTGCAGAACTCCAGTCCTCGCCTGCATCCCTTCCCTCCCTGCTGATTGGAGGGAAGGGACGGGGGCAGGGACCGGAGCTATGCAGGAGGCGGGGGAGCAGCTGAGACTGATACTACAGAGGTAAACACAGCCCACACAGCGCGGCTGTGATTTATGAGGGATTGCAGAGTGCAGGGGGACCTTAGGGGGGTTTGGGATAGCAACAGAGGCTGGGCTGTATAGGCAGATCCAGCCTCTGTATGCAGAGAACATTCTTTAAACACACCTCGGGTTCTCTTTAATGCAAAAAAAGCCTTCTATCTAGAGATGGCCAGAACTAAAACATCCGTAAAAGTTTGTGAACAGGGTGAACCGCCATATACTTCAATGGGCAGGATAATTTTAAAACCTACATGGACTGATTCTGGCAACAAAAGTGATGGAAAAGTTGTTTCAAGGCGCCTAACAACTGGACTGTCTGTGGCATGCCGGAGGGGGATCCATGCCAAATGCCTTACCGAAAAGTACGTAGTTGACGCAGAGTTGTGTTTTAATCATTGAAGGGCAGAAATCACATTACATTCCTACATTTGTGGAATAAAGTGCTTTAAAACGTCCGGCATGTGTACACATCCATCAGGCAATGTAAGGGTTATGCCCGCTTCACACTGACAGACCAAACGCTGCGTTTACCGAGATTGAGCGCTAACAGGTCTGTGAGGCCCTTAGGTGTGCAGGTGCTGCATGTGCGCTCAACAGAACAGACCAGCATGGCGTGTAGCAGAGGCCACTAAGGAGCAGACAAACTTCATCTACACTCTAATTTTGAATTTTTATTTTGTAGCCTGTTTGTGATTTGTGAACCCCTCCATGCTAACTAATTACGCGACCATGCAGCCACTCGAGATTGAGCACTAACAGGTCTGGATGTCATGGATATACATTTGACATACCCAAAAATTTATTTATTTAAAAAAAAAAAAAATTCAGCCCTGGTGACACTGATGAGAGATGCAGAGACTTGGCTCTGCACATGATGGTGCAGGTTTACATACAAATGTCATTTGAGAAAAAAATTATAATTTTGTTGCAGCCACTGTAGCAGAAGAAGCCAGACAATGGCCTCAGTTCACTAAGCTTATCTCCTGTCTTTAGTAACGCTTCTAGAGTTATCACCATGGTGATGAGGCATGTCGTATTCAGGAAACATTTTACCTGACGAAAACCTAAAGTTAACTCTTCTGTCTCTAAGTTAACTCTCCAATCCTTAAAATATCTCCAGAATTCTAAAGTTAAAGACAGGCTGCTAATTAACTGCGTGTGAAAATAACTACAGAGGAGGTAACGGAACTACAGAGGAGGTAACGAGATAAGATAACTCTCTCACTGTGAAAACTTCTCTCTACACCGCTTAACGACCGCCTAACGCCGATAGGCGTCGGCAGGTCTTAAAGAGACTCTGAAGCGAGAATAAATCTCGCTTCAGAGCTCATAGTAAGCAGGGGCATGTGTGCCCCTGCTAAAACGCCGCTATCCCGCGGCTAAACGGTGGTCCCTTCACCCCCAAACCCACCCCCGCAAAATCACCGACCAACTTGGTCGTAACATTTTCTCTTCCTGGAGGCAGGGCTAACGGCTGCAGCTCTGCCTCACAGCGCGTCTATCAGACGCGCATCGCCGCCTCTCCCCCGCCCCTCTCAGTGAAGGAAGACAGAGGGGCGGGGGAGAGGCGGAGGTACGCGTCTGATAGACGCGCGGGAGGCAGGGCTGCGGCGGTTAGCCCTGCCCCAATGCGGAAGCCCTCCCCGGCTGCACCGAGGGGATTTGGGGGTAAAGGGACCCCCGTTAAGCCGCGGGATAGCGGCAGTTTAGCAGCGGCACACATGCCCCTGCTATCTATGAGGTCTGAAGCGAGATTTATTCTCGCTTCAGACTCTCTTTAAGTGGTTTTCCATGGATGTCAGTTCACGGAGGGTGTAGCCGTGAACAGCCGGAGAGCCGCCGATGTAAACACGCGGGGAAGAAATCCCCGCTGTTTACATCATACGACGCTGCTGCGCCGCAGCGTCGTAAGGCAGATCGGCGATCCCCGGCCTCTAATTGGCCGGGGATCGCCGGCATATGGTAGGCTGAAGCCTATCCTACAATGCGCAGGACGGATATGCAGCTCATGGAGGGAGAGGGAGGGACAGAGAGGACGGGAGCGCCGAAAACGCTGCGGATGGGGGCTTTGAAGAGCCCCCCCCCCGCAAATCGCAGAGAGCCGGCGGCGATCAGACCCCCCCCCCAGCAGGACATCCCCCTAGTGGGGAAAAAAAGGGGTAAGTCTGATCGCCCTGGCATAATCCTGATCTGTGCTGCGGGCTGGAGAGCCCACGCAGCACAGATCAGGCAAAACACCCCTGGTGTGGAGGTAAGTTTTCTCTTGCCTTATTATCTCCAGCATGATCTTAGTGAATTGAGGCCAATAATTGTCATTTACAAACAAAATGTAAACTTTTTTTTAGAAAATAAATGTTTGTTGGGAATAGTTTGGGCCATCTCTACTCCCATCCAACACATGCATTTAGCAGCTCCCCATCCTTCCCTGACTTATCACGGGGGAGGAAGTGACACGGGATAAAATCTTCCCAGAAACTCAAAGAGGAACTTTACCGAAAGATAGTAGTAGGAGAAACAAATCTTTGCAAAGTGAGAAGTTAAAAGCAGAAGATAGATCAAGAAATGATTGCTACTGGCCATGTCATTCGTTCATGTTGTTTGGCAGGCATGGAAAAAACAGACAGCAGAAACCGGACACAACTGCCATTATCACCAACTGAAAATGTGATAGGCTAAATCCTGGGTGTATATCTATATATATATATTCCCAGAAGAAACTGCCATGGCCCTGTCATCACACTATGACAAGACACAGGACATATATATGCGATTTTTTCCTGGTGGACTCAAAGCACTTCAGGGCTGCAGCCACTAGGGCGCGCTCCAAGGGCAACCAGAGTCATTAGGAAACCTTGCCCAAAGACTCCTTACTGTTTTAGGTTGGTTTGTCGTCTTAAAACAGAAGGAATTTAAGTGAACATCTGTGGTTACCCACAATGCACTGCTACTGAATATGAAAATTATCTCTTTATCCCCCTGATGCCAGGCTTACATCCAGAACTGCTGGTGTATAGCAAGCCTATAGCTTTACATTTTACACACCCACATCAACCCCACATGCACATATTGAAATTCAATTTCCATATTCAAACTCAAATTCTGTTTTCCATCGAACCCATGTCAAAGAGCTTCAAGTGAACCAGAGACGAAGCACCCTCGTGTATTTTACCATATAGATCAGTGGGAACATTATTGAAAACACCTACCTTGCTTTCTGTTTCATTCTGCACTGCACAGCTTGTTTCTTATCAGACCTGATAAAATCCCAGACTGAGCATTCAGTCTGGCATTGCTATAATGACTCAGCTATAATGATTCCTGAGCAGAGCCAGCAGGGTGCAGGCTTGGACTTGAAAAGACATGAGAGAACACAGATTGAGCTATAAATATTCCTGAGCAAAGCCAGACTGAATGCTCAGTTGGGGATTTTATCAGGGCTGATTAGAAGCAGGCTGAGCAGTGAAGGATGAAACAGAAAGCAAGGTAGGTGTTTTCTCTAATGGTCCCACTGACATATATGTTAAAATACATGAGGGTGCTTCGTCTCTGGTTCCCTTTAACTCCCACATCAAAGGCAGCAGCCTTACCAGTGGGTTATCCAGCTGACCACGTGGAAGGGGTTTCACCACAATATCCGCCACACAGACATCCCTGATTATCTATTTGAGAAAAGGTAAAGATTTCTCATGGGAGGGGCATGAAAAAGGGGCACCAGGACATTTGGGAGCCAAATTTTGGCTAACAGAATCTTGGTAAAATCTACCAGTATTCTACATTTTAAAGAGTAAATCACCATGAAAAGATAAAATAAGTAAATACCAATATTTTACTACAGCTTAATCTACCTAACACTATTTTCATACAGAACCCTTCTTTACCAATCCCCAACTTTGACTACGCCATGCCTAAACTTAACCCCCCCACCCCCCCACCCCCCCCCCCCACACACACACACGCCTAACCCATCAAACACCTCCCACAAGCCTAACCTTAACCGTCCCTCAAACGCCAATCTGCCACAATTGTGATCATCTTAGGGCATCATTATAAATTGCGGCTATAGTGTGAAATTTGAGCACCTGCATCGCCTGGTAAATACCTTATTTACTCACGTATAAGCCTAATTTTTCAGCACAAAAAATGTGCTGACAAAGTTACCCCTTCGGCTTATATGCAAGTCAGTTGAGCAGAACAGATGGTGGAGCAGGTTTTGTTACTGGCAGAGGAGTGTAAGGATTGTGCACTAGTGAACCTGCTGTTGCCAGCTGGCTCCCTGCTGTGTCCGTGCCCTCCATCCCCTGCAACATGGTGTGCAGAGTACCCTGCTGAAGGCTACCTGTGTCCCCTGGCTTGTGGAGCAGAGCGTGCAAGCAACGTGTCAGCGGTGCAATGATCGGGGAATCTTCCTGTGTGGCAGTCGCTGTGTCTCATGTTTATGACGCCATCTAGTGGCATCTTGAGACACAGAGGTATCATCCTTGGGGCGCATCTGACTATGGGAAGGGGGGCTGACTTGTACTGGGGGGCACACCTGGCTACTGTGGAGGGGGCTCTGCTGCGGAGGAGGCTTATATGTGAGTCAATCACTTTTTCCTGGTTTCAGAGGGAAAAGTGGGTACCTTACGCAGGTCGGCTGTTATGTGAGTATATTCGGTAGCAATTTTCTAAATTTCACAGTATAGCTGCAATTTATAATGGGGCCGATGGCGGCATCCAAGTTTCTGGCAGTAGCAGGGCCCCACATTTCCTGCTTCAGGTATCGGCTACTGATTGGAATTAAGTTCAATCCTGGGTTAGAGTTCCTCTTTAATCTTTAAAGTGGCTAAACATGCAGCAGACTTAGTGCATCTACCTGATTTTTATTGATTTCTACATCCCCTTTGGAAAGATCTCTTAATTTCTATAGTGTGTCCAGAACAACTAACTAAGAATCTCCACAGCCGGGGTAAGGGGGAGGGGGGGGGGGGGCTCACAGAGAGATCAGTAAAAAACCTGTTTGCTAAGGAACGTGAGGCAAGTGTCCAGTGAATGTCAGACTCACTCCCTGTCCGGTAAGCATTCACAGGAAGAGAGGGCGTTCTCTCCAACAGGGACACAAACAGTAAGAAAATCAGGAGGATGTTCTAAGTTGGTTATTACAATGGACCGCATCTTTTTCCATTGAGCTTGTAAATGCATGACAGTATTTGTTTATGTTGTGAACAGTCATGGTCAATGAGATTCAAATAACTCCGAGCTGATAACGGATTATGTAAATTCTGTATGTAAATTTATGCGACTTGAACACCAGCCAATAAACATGAAATCTCTGTGGTGGGATTTGATTGGTCCATTTTCAAGATGCATATAATTAGCTACAGAATTAGCATAATCCTGCCCCATTTTGGAATTATTTGCATCTCATTGTCCCTCCCTAGTTGTGAACTTATTCACTGACCTCTGGTATCTCCCTGTAGGAGGCAAGAATATTTCAAAGGGCCCAGCTTCTCCACCATCTCGGCCGGGGGTCTCAACGCAGCCCTCCCACATTACAGGTAAAAGCCCACCGCAATATCCCACTTCCTGTACAATATCCCGATGTATGATGTCATTTCCTGAGATCTGCATGGATTTCCAGGAGTTATAATGTGTGATCAGTGGCGTAGCAATAGGGGGTGCAGAGGTTGCGACTGCACCGGGACCCTGAGGGGCCCTCACTCATCCACAATATTAGCTCTTTATTGGTCCTGTGCTGGACTGCTGGTAATAATCATTTCTATAGATGTGTAGAACAGTAGAAATCATTAACCTCCCTGTCGGTAAGCCCAAGCTACTCTTGGACTAGCCACCGGGAGCTCTATGCAGAGTATAGCACGCAGAGGGCGTTTTTACTCACCTACCGGGGGATCCAGAAGTTGGCAGCCGTTCTCCTTTCTGTCCTCTGAAGCTCTGAATCACTCTAGTGAGATTGCCGTTGGTGATCTCACTATAGGGTTACAGCACCACCCAGAGGATTGAGGGAAAATTGCAGCACTGGAGCCCAGGGAGGTGAGTGAGAGCTGGGGCTGCTGCTGGTGTTCTGGTGGCATGATTTTAGGGTCTGAAATGGGCTGAAAACACCCTAAAATCCGGAAATAGTCATACCGCCAGGAGGGTTAACAAACTGTTCCCCATCCTCTTGCACCTCTGACACTGTGGTTGGCAGGTTTTGGTGCGCCATATCAAAGTTCCTTAGCTAAGTAAGCCACTGTGTGTAATCCAGAAAACCTGGACTGGGTTCATTACTAGTTGTTATCATTAGTTGCCACACATTCGGCAATGACCACCAGATCGACCATCAAATCTGATCAGAGAGGGATCTATTTCCTGCCCATGCACTGCAGACAGATTTCATGTCTACTGGACATCATCCTTGCGTCGCCAACCCTGCTTGCCTGACTGCCCCCCGACATGTAATGTAGCCCCTCCCCCCAGGCCCGTGGTGAATGCTGCAGGCTCACGACTACAGGACTTTACTAGAGCTGCCCTCATCCTGTGGAATTCTCTCCCACTGCCCATCAGGCTTGCCCCCTGCTTCAAAACCTTCAAAAAAGCACTCAATACTCACTTCTTCAAGGAGGCATACCCCACATCAACGCTGCCCTAACTCTCTCTGCCAAGAACCTTTTGACGCAGCCCCCCTCCTTTCATATCACCACCCCTCCCTCTAGATTGTAAGCCTTTGGTCCTCTCTCAGTGTATCATACTTGACTGTGCACCCTACCCAGAATATGTGAACTTGTGTTATCAGCACTACCACTCCAGTGTATGATCTAGCATTGTATTACTATCTGCATTGTGTTGTGTATCTTATTGCTTATTACATGTATTGTTGTATCTATTGCTTATTACCTGTATTGCGTTGTGTAGCTTATTGCTTATTACCTGTATTGTGTTGTGTAGCTTATATTGCTTATTACCTGTATTGTGCTGCCACCCATGCTATGATTGTCTGTAATCCTATGTATTGTACAGCGCTGCATAGTATGTTGGTGCTATATAAATCCAATAAATAATAATAATAATGCTGGCATGACTCCAAGCCTCCTCCTGTGTCCGGCATATTTCTCCAGTGCCACTTGTCACCTGTACCATGTGACAAAACTGCATATCCTGACATCACTACATGTGCCAGGGTCACATGGTACAGGCGCTTGTGGTGACAATTCAAAAGGATGCCGGACAAAGGAGGAAGCTTGGAGTCATGCCAGCGTAACTGGTGAGCCTGCAACACTGCAATCCTTACCATGGGGGGGGGGGGGGGGGGTGTCCTCTTTCTAGTTCCTTCGTTCACATCCAGGACTTTTTTGACTGTGGCCATCTTGTGGCCAAATAGTAAACTACACCCACATACATTTTTTATCAAACAATTACATTATATTACATTTAAAATTAGCTGTTTCCCTCCCACACCAAAAATTACCCAAATACATTTTTTAATAAAAAAAAAAATACAATTTAAAAAAAGAAAAACATAGTTACCTAAGGGTCTGAACTTTTTAAATATGCATATCAAGAGAGTATATTATTATATTTTTTTTAAATTATGGGCTTGTAAATAGTGATGGACGCAAATTGAAAAAATACACTTTTATTTCTAAATAAAATATCGGCGCCATAAATTGTAATAGGGACATAATTTAAATGGTGTAATAAGTGGGAAAAATGGGCAAATAAAATACATTAGTTTTAATTACGGTAGCATATATTAATTTCAAACTATAAAAGCCAAAAACTGAGAAATAATGATTTTTTTTCCATTTCTTTCTTAATCTTCCTTTTAAAGTGATTTAGAAAAAAAATAATTCTTAGCAAAATGTACCACCCAAAGAAAGCCTAATTAGTGGCAGAAAAAAACGAGATATAGATCAATTAATTGTGATAAGTAGTGATAAAGTTATTGGCGAATGAATGGGAGGTGAACGCTGCTCGGATGCATAAGGTTTTTCGACACTGTGGGGCTGAAATAGTTAAAGTGTCTTATCTCACTAAGATTATAAATTTGGATGTTTGTTACTCAATCAGATTTGAATGAAATTTGGCACACACACAGTACATTACCTGGAATAACATATAGGATACTTTGTATCCCCATAACCAAAAAGTGGGTGGAGACAAATACAAATTTCACTGGGAAAATGTAAACTGCAGCCATTCTAAAGCTGGCCACTAATGGTCCAATTTCTAGTGAAAAATCGTTCGAGCGATCAGAAATTCTGATCGGATTGGTTGTAAATAATCTCCATTGGTGGAGGCAATCGATTATGAACGAGTGAAAAAAATGTCGCCCGAATGAATTTTCGCCGAAGGAAAATTTGGATTTTCTTGGTGGTCGTGATAGATAGGAGGCAAAGTTAGTAGTTGATGGTGTACTGAACGATTTTTCGTCCGATCAGAATTTCTGATCGCTCGAACGATTTTTCACTAGAAATTGGACAGTTAGTGGCCACCTTTACACTGTTAATGGTAGGGTTCTCAAACTTTGCACAATTGGTCACTGGGTGACTGGGATTAATATTCAGAAAAGTGGATGGAGCCAACAAAAGCCAATCAAAATTCACATATTGATTTTCAAGTAGAATATTTCTGCCAGTCTTGTACTGTTAATGGCACAAGCCTCAAACCTGGTACAGTTGGTCATTGGGTGACTGGTGCTCAAATTCAGAAAAGGGGTGGAGCCACAAACAGCCAATCAGATTTGTTTCATTTCAATGCAAATTACTGATGCCAAAGACCGCAAAGCTCACAAACTTGGACATTAAGTAATTGAGTAATGGGCAGAGCCAACACCAGCCAAATACATATCCGGGCAACGGCAACGCCCTACTCTTACACAGAACCCTCCCCTGATGGCCCCTAACCACCCCCTTGGTGGTGCTTAAAGAAAACCAGAGACATTGGAAAAAAGCTATTATACATACCTGGGGCTTCCTCCAGCACCATAAGCCTGGATCACTCCTGTACTTTCAGCCAGTCGACGCAAGTGCAGTGCGTCACTTGCGGCAGACGCGGCCAACTGTACGCAAGAGCAGGGACTCCTCCATAACCATACGCATGCGCCTCCATACTACGCAGGCGCATGCGTAAGGATATGGAGGGAGTCCCTGCTCTTACGTACAATTGGGCGCGTCCATCGGAAGTGACGGGACACGGTAGCGGCGAAGGCGATAGAGGCAGCGGAGGACGGCGGCGTGGGAGCGATCCAGGCTTATGGGGCTGGAGGAAGCCCCAGGTATGTATAAAAGCTTTTTCATTTTTCCAGTACTGTTCGTCTCTGGTTCCCTTTAACTCTAACCCCCCAGTGGTGCCCAACCCTAGCCCCTCGGTGGTGCCCAACCCTAACCACCCCCCTGGTGGTACCTAACCCTAACCCCTTCCCCCTTGTTGCCTAAAACTAACCGCCACCCAGGTGGTGCCTAACCCTAACTACTCCCCCTGGTGGTGCCTAACCCTAACCACTCCCTCTGCAAAATCACCCTTTTACACATGTAAATGATAATATCTTTGATAACGTAAAATTCGTACATACAAACAAAATAATATAGCAAAAAACTATAACGTTGCAAGCTTCTAAAACGATAACATACTTCTAAAACTGTAATGTTCTAATGTTGTTAACAATATTTATCGTGCTTTCTTTCAGATTTTTTCGCCGTATTAACAATAATTGCATTAGAGTCTAGGGCAGTGCCGTTTTTGTCCACCCTCAGCCAGCACCCTTTTCTCTTGCCCTTCTCAGTTTAGGTTCCCTTTAAGACTAAGTGATCAGCATGTGACATACTACCACCATCACCACCTCCTGGTGTCTCTGTGTTTCCTTAGGAAGTCTGTAGAATCCCTTGGGATAACACGCACCCTCTTTTCTAAGCAGGCAATAGATCTGTCTCTGTTCAGATCCGATGAGAGAGGGATCTCTCTGATGGCCGATCTGGTGGCAGATGAAGACATGTCTGGCTTCCTAGAATCGATGGAGATCTCTGGATGTGACTCCATAAATGACTTCAGCAGGGCCCAGAGGGGTACCACATCCTGATTAAATATTCACTTCTGTCCAGGAGATTGACTATAGTTCATCTGAGCGTCTGTGTGTTCAGTCTGCATTCATTTTCTTTCTGGGACAGTTCATTGTACTTGTCATTACTGAATATTATTCTAACTGCATTTGAATTTTTTCAGGGCAACCAATGAAACCAACAGGCAGCTGAGCCTGCAGGAAATCTACCTGGTGGACTCTGGGGGGCAGTACCTGTGAGTACAGTTTGTATGCAATCTGCATGCAAAGCAGAATTACTTGCATCTCATTGGCTACTCGCTAGTCTGAGCGCAGGTCAGGTGATTGTGGTACCATTTCTCAGGCTTCACTGTAATAATTAAAACATATCATATCTTTAAAATCTGCAGGGATGGAACAACCGACATCACAAGAACCGTTCACTGGGGGAAACCGACCAACTTTGAAAAGGTACAATTTCCTGTAGATTTATACATCCTGGTTAGTGGAAGACATTGCACCATTACAGTCCTTCCTCTAGGGGGAGACATTACACCACCATGGTCCTGTATACCCGCTAGCTGAAATTTGGCTGAGGCGGTCGATAATGATGACCACTGCTGAGATTGCAACGTGTGTATAGCCACCTAATCCCCCCCCCCCCCCAGTCAGCCAGCAATCAGCCTGGCAGATCAGTTCTCCCACCCACCTGGCTCCACAACATCACACCTGCACCGTCCTGTTTACCCTTCTGCATTACACTCCCTTCATAGCCTCACATCTGCACTGCCTCGGCCCTGCAATGTAGCCCGGGGGATCGGGTCCCAATCACTGCCGGGCACCATGCCTCATATGTGTGGATAAGACTTAGTGAGAGACATTACACCATAACTTCCAACATTTAGTGATGTGAAAGCAGGACACTTTAAGACACGCCCCTGCCACACCTCTAACCACACCCCCACCACACCCATCGCCATGCATATCGCAAAGAATTCAGAAACAAAAGTTGTAGTTTTATCGTTCAAACCACACTGGTCCCTTCTATCATCAGTAGTTTTCCTTCATTGTAACATATGAAAATAAGAAATCAATTTAAATGATGGGGATAAAGTTAAGTTAAACACATTTTTCGGTAAGAGAACATATATTTACACAATACAATATAATACAATAACATTTCTATAGCACTTTTCTCCCATAGGACTCAAAGCGCTTAGGCTCTCTCAGATTCAGTAATTAGTAGGATGAAGTATTCACACAACAAAAGTTATATTTCTGCAAATGCCAAACTGAACAGGTGGGTTTTCAGTCTGGATTTAAACACGTCCAGGGATGGAGCTGTCCTGATCTGTTGAGGTAAGGAGTTCCAAAACGTAGGGGCAGCATGACAGAAGGCTCTGGGACCAAAAGTTTCCAAGTGGACTCTGGGTATGACTAGATTATTAGAACCTGTTGATCTGAAAATGTGGGGATTGCTACGCAGCTGCAACATATCTTTCATGTATCCAGGGCCTAAATTATTCAGGGATTTAAATGTCAGTAGGCCGATCTTGAATAGGACCCTCCATTCTATAGGTAGCCAGTGAAGGGAGTGCAGGACTGGCGTTATGGCAGTGACGGGGTTGGTTGGTTAGCAGTCTGGCAGCAGTATTCTGTATCAGCTGTAGTCGGTACAAGACCTTTTTTGGAAGGCCAGTGTAGAGAGCATTGCAGTAGTCCAGTCGGGATGTGATGAAGGCGTGGACTAAGGTTGGCAGATCTTCTGGGGGTATGAGGTGCTTGATTTTTGCAATGTTCTTCAGGTGAAAATAGGATGATTTCACCACAGCAGAGATTTGAGTTCTGAAGTTTAAATCCCAATCAATTAGAACTCCCAGGCTACGCACATGATCAGAGCTGCGCAGATCCGTGCCTCCTATTCCCAGTGGTGAAGACTGCAAGTTAAGTTGTTTTGTTATCATGCTCTGCCCTCCTATCAGAAGGACTTCAGTTTTGTCTGCATTTAGTTTCAGCCAGTTGTCATTCATCCATTGCTGTAGTTCACGTAAGCAGGCGTTTATAGTTAGAGTTGGGTCTGTCACACCAGGCTTGAAGGAAAGATATAGTTGGGTGTCGTCTGCATAGCAGTGGTATGTCAGGCCATGTTTTTGGATTAGTTTTCCCAGCGGTAACATGTAAATCGTGAAAAGCAGGGGAGAGAGGATTGAGCCCTGGGGCACCCCATACTTAAGTGATACAGGGGTGGACAGGAAGGGCCCCATAGACACTTTGTGGGTTCTGCCACTCAAGAAGGATTGGAACCACTGAAGAACTATGCCATCAATGCCGCAGTATTCCTGTAGCCTGTTTATCAAGATGTCATGGTCAACTGTATCAAAGGCTGCAGAAAGGTCTAGCAGTATGAGGATGGAGCACTCTCCTCTGTCTCTTGCCATGAGCAGGTGGTTGCATATTTGGATGAGGGCAGTTTCAGTGCTGTGGTGTTTCCTGAAGCCAGACTGGAATGGGTCATAACTGACCCCCAGAAAGGGGAGGTTAGAGACAGGTCTGTAGCTGGTCATTGCATCTGGGTCCAGGGAGGGTTTTTTGAGGAGAGGCCTGATGATTGCTTCCTTCAGTAAAGCAGGAAATATCCCTGATTTTAAGGAACAGTTAACAATTTTTAGGAATACCGGTACAAACAGGTCGGGGCAGTTCAACATGAACTGTGTTGGGCCAGGATCTAGGTCACAGGTAGTTAGGTGGACGTGAAGGAGGATGCTTGATGTGACTTCTTCATCAATTTCTTTGAAGTTTGACCAAGGTGTTACATTGTCTCTGCTAATGGTCTTCGGCGCTATATTAGGCTCAGATGCTGTAAGTTGGATGGCGGACCTTATAGCGGAGACTTTGTCTGTGAAGAAATGGGCAAATTGGTCACAGAGGTCCTTTGAAGACTCGATGTTAAGTTTTTGACATGCCGGGTTGCAGAGTTTTTCCACTGTGCGGAACAGTTGGGCTGGTTTGTTAACTGTATTTGCAATCTCTTGTGATAGAAAGGTTTTTTTCCCGTGATTACCTTTTGGTAGCTCTTCAAGTGGAGGATTAAGGCATGTTTGTCTTCTGGGGACTGAGATTTGCGCCACAGTCTCTCAAGTTTTCGGCCTTGTCTTTTCAGCTCTTTTATAGCGTTATCAAACCACTGTGCATGATGGTGTGGAGTAAGATATTTGGTGCGCAGAGGAGCAATGGTCTCAAAGGTGGAGGACACACATTTGTTGTATTTAAACACCAGAGTATCAGGGTCCAAGCTGGAGTCAGTCAATTCATCAAAGCTAAGGTTATCTCGGATATGTTGAGGTGTTAGCCCTTTTAAGCGGCGATATTTTATTTGATTCTTGACCTGGTGTTTGACAGCTGGTATTGAGAGGGAGAAGTGGATAGTGTGATGGTCTGACCAGGCAACAGGATTAATTTCCACATTGGCTATTGACAGCCCAGTATGGAATATAAGGTCCAGAGTGTGGCCTTTCCTGTGAGTAGCAGAGCTGATTGATTGGAGGAAGCCCAGTTCATGTAAGGCACGGGGTAGCTCTATTCCAAGTTTTGAAGAGGAGTCATCCACCCATGTATCGAAATCTCCAAGAACAATCCATCTGGGGTGTTCCAGTGTTAGGTTGCATAGGAGGTCTACAAGTTCCTTAAGGAAGCCTGAGTGTTTTTCTGGTGGGCGGTAGATCAGCAATGTGTTAATGTTTTTCTCAGCTGAAAGTTGCACCCCCAAGCATTCAAACGAGTTGGTAGGACCTACAGTAAGTGGTCTGATTTTCAAAGCTGATCTAAAGCAAAGTGCAACCCCTCCTCCCCTGCGTTCTTTCCTGTTGCAGTATATCACGGAATAGTTTGTTGGCACGGCAGCCTCCAGGGTGGGGCCAACTGGTTCAGAAAGCCAGGTTTCAGTCAGGCAGGCCAGATCAGAAGACTCTATTAGATCATGTATGATTGCTGTTTTGTTGTTTATCAATCTGACATTACAGAGGACAGCCTTGATGGGGCTACCCTGGGAGCTAGGGTCTGAGATTGATGACTCCAATACAGAACAGTCTCCAGATGTGTGGCTGTCATCTCTGCTGGATTGTACTGGAGCTATTAGGGTTGTTGGCTGGGTGTACTCTGTAGATTTTGTCACAGAGTTATTTTGGTTCTGCGGTGAAGAATATCTTTTCCCACGTCCTCTCGAGCCTCTCTTTGTCTTTCTGAAGATTCCAACAGACTTCAGTAGAATTATTGTGGATTTGTCAATTGGATAGATATTTCTTGGTTGGTATACAGCTAGAAGTCTCTCTGCTGAATATTGATGTTTACACATTAGGATGGACAAGAGACAGCTCAGGGCTCCTGCTGAGATAGGTCCTATTTAGAGTCAAGGTGTGAACTTTGTCAGCTGTGGCTGGTATCCTGCAGAGATCAAAGGGCCTGTATAGACTGAATTGTCCTTACACAGAGATGTATGGATGGACAGCATGAATTTGAAAACACAGTTCTTTGTTTAGGAATTTGAAGATATAATGTATAATATATCTAGAAAAATATAGTCTATTGAGCATAGATGCTGTAGATAATCGATGAAAGTTACTCACAGGATGGGAGAGGGCAGGCACAAAGAGGCAGAAAGTCTTTAAGGTCTCAGGTCAATTCCAAGGAAGGTGTGCAGTGTTCAGCCGTGTGTGATACCAAGGAAGATCCAATCCAGCTTAAATCTTTGCCATCCCAAGTAATCCAGGTGTTCTGAAAGGTTATAGGTGTTGCTGGAGAAGTGCTACATTAGAATCCACTGAAATTTTGGTCCAGTCTTTTCATTAAGAGGTTTAAAGTAGCAGAAATGAGATGTAATGTCTGGAGCAGCCTTAGAGAGCAGCAGCACCAGTCTGGGCGCGCTCAGTAGAGATCTGTAAGAAAGAAGGGACCAGTGAGGGAGAAAGAGGGACAGAGGGACTGGGTTCGGGAGCAGTGATTACACCACCATGGTCTTTCTTGTAGGGAGAAAGATTAAACCACTGGCTGTCCTTCCTCCAGGGGGAGATATTACACAACCATGGTCCTTCCTCTAGGGGGAGACATTACACCACCATGGTCCTTCCTATAAGGAGGGACATTACACCACCATGGTCCTTCCTCTAGGGGAAGACATTACACCACCATGGTCCTTCCTATAAGGAGGGACATTACACCACAATGGTCCTTTCTCTAGGGGGGGACATTACACCACCATGGTCCTTACTCTAGGGGGAGACATTACATCACCATGGTCCTTCCTCTAGGGGGAGACATTACACCACGACAGTCCTTACACTTTAGTAGGAAGCACTGCTCAAAAGTTTTGACCACTGGTGGTCAGATGTCAACAATGGATTCAAATAGCACCTTTATACAGAGTATGTTCGAAAAGCAGTTTTGGAAAGTAAAATGGATCTCCCAGTCACAGGCGACCACCACCTCCTCTACTTTTCAGTTTGTCCAGGAAAATATATGTGTTACTTACTGGACCTCCTGCTTAGGATGTCCCAATACAGAGATCTGGCCACTGTGGCTCAGTAACCCCCCCCCCCCCTCCTTCCCCGGCAATGCATGCTTACTGTTATTAATGATAGTGATGTCATCAGTGGGCATCCCAAAGATATCAGAACGTAGATAGAACATAGATGAAGAGGCGGGGCTACTTCAGTTGACGAAAGGCCCAAAAACATACGATTTGCAAGGTCTATTGAAAAGACACATCATGATGTTTACTTATTGTATTTTTGGACCAAACGTGGGGGAAAAAGTCACTGCGTCTTATAGTCCAAATGCAGGAAGTTTCTGACTTGTGAACGTCTGCCAGTACCAACCTCCAACCCACTGCAATGTCGGGGGCTCCCTGTACTGTGCCCATGCAGAGGAGGACACAGGGGCACAAACAGAGGACACACAGGGACACAAAGGGGCATAGAGGAGGACACAAGAGGGACAGAGGGGTACATATGGGGGACACAAGAGGTACAAGGGGGCATGAGGTACAAAGGGGACATAATCCAAAAGATGCCCCCTCACCATGGAAGCACCAGGTTTAGTATATATTGTTTCCCCTGGACTTTGTCCTCTAACCTAGGTGCGTCTTATGGTCAGGAACGTCTTATAGTCCGAAAAATATGGTACCTTATTCTCACATTGGGCTCTATTCACAAAACTTCTCATAAATTACTTATTACCTAATTGAGAAAAATAACCTTTCAGCACATTTACAAGCAAAATAATCATCTAAAGTAAGTTGTTCCTGATTAACTTCATTTCAATATGACTTTTCTTACCTTAATTATGTTATATTTTTGCTCTTTGGAAGCATAGATAAGGTGATAACAGAGAAAACTGGTGAAAAAGCTTAGTGAATCCTGCCCATTGTGTCCTTTGCAGGAAGCGTACACCCGGGTGCTGATGGGTAATATTGAGCTGAGCCGGCTGATCTTCCCACCGCGGACATACGGTAAGTCCAGACCTCGTATGTCAGCCACACACTGCATTGCATGGAGCAATGACTATGACGTTACCAGCCGCAGGTCAATTAGTCTCTTGGCTCCTTTATGTAAAGCAGAAAATTTGCCTTTTTAAAACAGAAGCTATTTGTGATTATTCAAGTTGGAGTGAGTATATGATGTCTCCCACAATGCATCACTGCTGAATATGCAAATCATCTCTTTGTTGTCCCTGATAGCTAATATGGCTCTATGTTATATATAGCCTTTTAGTATGAAAGCTTTTCCATCCCTTTCAGCCCCTTTGGGAAGCCATACACTGGTCAATTGTCAATAGATTGACCAACAGATATATCCCTCTCTAATCGAATCTGATTACAAAAGGATCTATTGGCTGCCCATTACTGCACACAAATTTTGAATCGATTTCAGCTTGGAATCGATTCAAAACCTGTGGAGCTGCCGCCTGCCTCCTGCTCGCATCCCCCCCCCCCCGCAGCAATACATTACCTGTCCGCTGGTGCGAGTCCCCGGTCCGTGCTGATACTTTCTCCATCTGGCCTGTCTCCTGCTCACTTCCTGTCCCATCCTGTGACGAGCGAAAGTACAAACAATAGAGGGCGCTGTAGTGTTTGAACTTCAGCTTGTCAGAGGAGGAGACAGGAAGTGAAGAGGAGACAGGCCAGACGGAGAAAGTGTCAGCACGGACCGGGGACTCGCGCCGGCAAACGTAATGTACTGCTGCTGCTATGCTTCGTCAATCGATCGTAGTTAACGACGTGCTCCTGACCCACCCTGGATCGAGCAAAATCTGCCGCCGAGCAGATCGACAGAATCAATAGATTTTGGATAGAAATTGATCGATCGGTCAACATTTGAGTTATCGATTTCACAGCAGATTTGATCACAGTGATCGAATCTGCTGTATATCAGCGGGAAATCGAGGCAGTGTATGGGTAGCTTTACTGACTCCTAGGAGTTGTGGTTCACCATAAGCTTGCTGGGCAATCTGTAACTTTGGCTCCTTTGTCTGATGCCGCACATCCTGGCTGCTGACGTTGCTGTAGACGATGATTGTTGCGTTTTTTTCTCACATTTCTGACTTGTTTGTGCTCGCAGGGAGTGTCATAGAATCCATCGCCCGACAAGCCCTGTGGGAGGTGGGGCTGAATTTCGGCCACGGAACCGGACACGGCATTGGAAATTTTTTCTCTGTTCACGAGGGTGAGTTTTTCCAATTTTTTTTTTTTTTTAGGGTTAAGAAAAAATGTTCCATTTAAAAAGCACATCAAAAAAATGTTCAACTTTTCCTGCTGTTCACATTTCCCTGTCACAGTACTGATGATGAGCTCGAATTTCCCATAATCGTAATTTTTCGATAGAAACACCCAAAAATATATAAAAGAATTAGTAAACTTTGAAAAGGGAGAGGTGTAATTGGCTTAGCTCTCCTGTAGATAACAACAACTCAAATGAGTTTTCAAGAGTTTTAGTGCACAAAATCAGGTCAGTCAATGCATTTCTTGCACATTTCGGGCCTGATTCACAAAGCGGTGCTAACAGTTAGCACCCTGGTGAAAAGCCCTTTATCACGCCTAAACTCAGTTTAGGCATGATAAGTTTAGGTGTGATAAGTTTAGGTGTGATAAGTTTAGGCATGATAAGTTTAGGTGTGATAAGTTTAGGTGTGATAAGTTTAAGCACCAACTGCGTTAGCACCGCAGTGCACAGCTGATCAAAAGTTTTGCGCTAGCAAAGTCTGGTGCACTTCGCATAGAGTTTAATGGTGCTGCTTTGCGTGCGGGACTTTGCACGCTATCTACACTTATCTAAACTTAGCATGCCTAAACTTATCACACCTAAACTTATAACGCCTAAACTGGCTTTTCACCAGTGTGGTGCAAAGGTTATCATGCCTAAAGTCTTTTAGGCGTGATAACTGAGTTATCACCGCTTTGTGAATCAGGCCCTTCCCACTTCATCAGGTTAGCAGAGATACACTGTGACACAATGTAAAGCAGTCAGTGTGCAGCTTGTATAACAGTGTAATATTGTATGATATCTTCTCATGGGACAGCACTGCAGATGTGACGCTGTGACACAATGTAAAGCAGTCAGTGTACAGCTTGTATAACAGTGTAATATTGTATGATATCTTCTCATGGGACAGCACTGCAGATGTGAGTCTGTGATACAATGTAAAGCAGTCAGTGTACAGCTTGTATAACATTGTAAATATTGTATGATATCTTCTCATGGGACAGCACTGCAGATGTGACGCTGTGATACAATGTAAAGCAGTCAGTGTACAACTTGTATAACAGTGTTAATATTGTATGATATCTTCTCATGGGACAGCACTGCAGATGTGACACTGTGATACAATGTAAAGCAGTCAGTGTACAGCTTGTATGACAGTGTAATATTGTATGATATCTTCTCATGGGACAACACTGCAGATGTGACACTGTGACACAATGTAAAGCAGTCAGTGTACAGCTTGTATAACAGTGTTAATATTGTATGATATCTTCTCATGGGACAGCACTGCAGATGTGACACTGTGATACAATGTAAAGCAGTCAGTGTACAGCTTGTATGACAGTGTAATATTGTATGATATCTTCTCATGGGACAGCACTGCAGATGTGACACTGTGACACAATGTAAAGCAGTCAGTGTGCAGCTTGTATAACAGTGTAATATTGTCTGATATCTTCTCATGGGACAGCACTGCAGATGTGACACTGTGACACAATGTAAAGCAGTCAGTGTACAGCTTGTATAACAGTGTAAATAGTGTATGATATCTTCTCATGGGACAGCACTGCAGATGTGACACTGTGATACAATGTAAAGCAGTCAGTGTACAGCTTGTATGGCAGTGTAATATTGTATGATATCTTCTCATGGGACAGCACTGCAGATGTGACACTGTGATACAATGTAAAGCAGTCAGTGTACAGCTTGTATGACAGTGTAATATTGTGTGATATCTTCTCATGGGACAGCACTGCAGATGTGACACTGTGATACAATGTAAAGCAGTCAGTGTACAGCTTGTATGACAGTGTAATATTGTATGATATCTTCTCATGGGACAGCACTGCAGATGTGACACTGTGACACAATGTAAAGCAGTCAGTGTGCAGCTTGTATAACAGTGTAAATAGTGTATGATATCTTCTCATGGGACAGCACTGCAGATGTGACACTGTGATACAATGTAAAGCAGTCAGTGTACAGCTTGTATAACAGTGTAGATATTGTATGATAACTTCTCATGGGACAGCACTGCAGATGCGACACTGTGATACAATGTAAAGCAGTCAATGTACAGGTTGTATAACAGTGTAATAATGTATGATATCTTCTCATGGGACAGCACTGCAGATGTGACACTGTGATACAATGTAAAGCAGTCAGTGCACAGCTTGTATACCAGTGTAAATATTGTATGATATCTTCTCATGGGACAGCACTGCAGATGTGACGCTGGGATACAATGTAAAGCAGTCAGTGTACAGCTTGTATAACAGTGTAATATTGTATGATATCTTCTCATGGGACAACACTGCAGATGTGACACTGTGACACAATCAGGGCCGGCCCTAGACTTTTTGCCGCCTGAGGCAAATTTTAAAAAAAATTGCTGCTGCCGCCTCCCCCCCTGGCTGGAGGGGTAGCGGGCAGGACGGGGGTATTGGGCCTAGCGGCGGGGAGGGGGGTCGGACCCCCCCCCTCCCTCGCCTGGGTCCCCGTCCTCCGCTCCCCTCCAGCCTTAAATACATCAGAACTAGCGCAACTCGTAAGAGGCAGTGGGCGGGGAGGACTCACCTCTTCCTCGCTCGATCCAGCGTGCGCTCCACTGACGTCCCTTCCTGCAGCGCCGTCCATTTACAATACAGTGGGCGCGGCGTGCAGGAAGTGACGTCAGTGGAGCGCACGCTGGATCGAGCGAGGAAGAGGTGAGTCCTCCCCGCCCACTGCCTCTTACGAGTTGCGCTAGTTCTGATGTATTTAAGGCTGGAGGGGAGCGGAGGACGGGGACCCAGGCGAGGGAGGGGGGGGTCCGACCCCCCTCCCCACCACTAGGCCCAATACCCCCGTCCTGCCCGCTACCCCTCCAGCTGGGCGGCCGGCTCCCCGCACCCTCCGACGGGCGGATGCCGCCCCTAGAAATTTGCCGCCTGAGGCAAAAGTTTCACCCCGCCTCATGAGCGGGCCGGCCCTGGACACAATGTAAAGCAGTCAGTGTACAGCTTGTATAACAGTGTAAATATTGTATGATATCTTCTCATGGGACAGCACTGCAGATGTGACACTGTGATACAATGTAAAGCAGTCAGTGTACAGCTTGTGTAACAGTGTAAATATTGTATGATATCTTCTCATGGGACAGCACTGCAGATGTGACACTGTGATACAATGTAAAGCAGTCAGTATACAGCTTGTATAACATTGTAAATATTGTATGATATCTTCTCATGGGACAGCACTGCAGATGTGAGGCTGTGATACAATGTAAAGCAGTCAGTGTACAGCTTGTATAACAGTGTAAATATTGTATGATATCTTCTCATGGGACAGCACTGCAGATGTGACACTGTGATACAATGTAAAGCAGTCAGTGTACAGCTTGTATAACAGTGTAAATATTGTATGATATCTTCTCATGGGACAGCACTGTAGATGTGAGGCTGTGATACAATGTAAAGCAGACAGTATACAGCTTGTATAACAGTGTAAATATTGTATGATATCTTCTCATGGGACAGCACTGCAGATGTGACACTGTGATACAATGTAAAGCAGTCAGTGTACAGCTTGTATAACAGTGTAAATATTGTATGATATCTTCTCATGGGACAGCATTGCAGATGTGACGTTGTGATACAATGTAAAGCAGTCAGTGTACAGCTTGTATAACAGTGTAAATATTGTATGATATCTTCTCATGGGACAGCACTGCAGATGTGAGGCTGTGATACAATGTAAAGCAGTCAGTGTACAGCTTGTATAACAGTGTAAATATTGTATGATATCTTCTCATGGGACAACACTGCAGATGTGACACTGTGATACAATGTAAAGCAGTCAGTGTACAGCTTGTATAACAGTGTAAATATTGTATGATATCTTCTCATGGGACAGCACTGCACATGTGACACTGTGATACAATGTAAAGCAGTCAGTGTACAGCTTGTATAACAGTGTAATATTGTATGATATCTTCTCATGGGACAGCACTGCAGATGTGAGGCTGTGATACAATGTAAAGCAGTCAGTGTACAGCTTGTATAACAGTGTAATATTGTATGATATCTTTTCATGGGACAGCACTGCAGATGTGACACTGTGATACAATGTAAAACAGTCAGTGTACAGCTTGTATAACAGTGTAATATTGTATGATATCTTCTCATGGGACAACACTGCAGATGTGACACTGTGATACAATGTAAAGCAGTCAGTGTACAGCTTGTATAACAGTGTAAATATTGTATGATATCTTCTCATGGGACAACACTGCAGATGTGACACTGTGATACAATGTAAAGCAGTCAGTGTACAGCTTGTATAACAGTGTAATATTGTATGATATCTTCGCATGGGACAGCACTGCAGATGTGCCACTGTGACACAATGTAAAGCAGTCAATGTACAGCTTGTATAACAGTGTAATATTGTATGATATCTTCTCATGGGACAGCACTGCAGATGTGCCACTGTGACACAATGTAAAGCAGTCAATGTACAGCTTGTATAACAGTGTAATATTGTATGATATCTTCTCATGGGACAGCACTGCAGATGTAACACTGTGATACAATGTAAAGCAGTCAGTGTACAGCTTGTATAACAGTGTAATATTGTATGATATCTTCTCATGGGACAGCACTGCAGATGTAACACTGTGATACAATGTAAAGCAGTCAGTGTACAGCTTGTATAACAGTGTAAATATTGTATGATATCTTCTCATGGGACAGCACTGCAGATGTAACACTGTGATACAATGTAAAGCAGTCAGTGTCCAACTTATATAACTGTGTCAATTTGCTGTCCTATCAAAATAACAAACGGCCATTAATGTCTAAACCACTGGCAACAAAAGTGAGTACACCCCTAAGTGTAGAATGTCACAATTGTGCCACCATTATAAACCTGCACGGCTGTATCTCTCTCGGGCATGGAGGTCACTAGAGGAGCCCCTGGAATCCTCTTCCCCTCCTCCATGATGGAGCTGGTGGATGTTAGAGACCTTGCGCTCCTCCACCGTCCATATGAGGACCCCCCACAGATGCTCAGTTGGGTTTAGGTCTGGAGACATGCTTGTTAAAGGGGTAATCACTTTTATGAGATGCTGTATATATGTTGTATCATTTTTTTTTCACTTTTCCTGTGTTTGTTTCCCATCTCCAGGGCCGGTGGGATTTCGGTCAGGGAACATTGCTTTTACCAAAGGAATGTTCACCTCTATAGGTAGGTGTGCTGAGACACTGTAACCCTACGCAGGAGGAATGATCATTGTATAGAACAGGCCCTCATGTTGCCCGTTTGTCCATACTGCTGAAAGGCTTTGTATCTGCTGGATGTGAGTTTTGAAACCCAGTTACAGAAATTAATTTAGATTTAAAGCATCATGAAGAGATTCCTTGAGCAGTGTGTGGTGTTCATTATAGATATTATATCATTATAATCAAGGCCAGATATACATCTTGGGAGCCTCTAGGCACATAAGTTCTGCCCCCCTTAACTCCGCCCTCTGCAACCCACAACTACTGATACAAACATGGTGGGGTTCACCTGCCAAACCGCACCACAAGGGTGTTTTTGACCGGGAATCACCTTCACCTCCCTCCATCATTTTCCCCATATAGGTAACCAGATGTGCCTCAAGTTTTTTTGTTGGATTCCCCCTCCCCCAATCCCCCCCCCCCCCCCCAATATGGATGGCAAATGTACCTCCAGTATTAAGTTGCCCTCCAGCATAGGTAGTCAGATATGCCCCACTATTATGTAGGTCTCCCCCCCCCCCATTATGGACCCAGATGTACCATAAGGTAGGTTCCTCCCAGTATAGGTAACCAGATGTGCCCCCCAGTATTAGATCCCCCCGTATAGGCATCCAGATGCAGAACCGGGACAAGGTCCTCCAGCACCCAAGGCTGAGACACCAAAGTGCGCCCCCCCCCATCCCTCCCCCCCTCCCCACCACAGCCGTCACACACTGATTGCTAATAGACTAAGGCTTAACACACTCCATACAATCTAGGTTGTTCAATCTTACCACTTTCATGTAGTATAAGAGCTTATCCAATCAATCATTCAAGGTATTTTCAATCTGTTAGCCCTTATACTACATAGATTTGGTAAATCTGTCCAACCAAGATTGTATGATGTGTGTTGAGCTTAAAGAGACTCCGTAACAAAAATTGCATCCTGTTTTTTATCATCCTACAAGTTCAAAAAGCTATTCTAATGTGTTCTGGCTTACTGCAGCACTTTCTACTATCACTGTCTCTGTAATAAATCAATGTATCTTTCCCCTGTCAGACTTGTCAGCCTGTGTCTGGAAGGCTGCCACGTTCTTCAGTGTTGTGGTTCTGCTATGAACTCCCCCTTCCAGGCCCTCTATGCACACTGCCTGTGTATTATTTAGGATTAGAGCAGCTTCTCTCTTATCTTTTACAAGCTGGATAAATCGTCCTCTGAGCTGGCTGGGCTTTCACATACTGAGGAAATTCAGACAAGGGCAAAGCTGTTTGCAGGAAGAAAAGAGCAGCCTGAAACTTCTGTGCATGAGAAATGCAGGGGGAAAGAAACACACAAATGATCTCTTGAGATTCAAAAGGAAGGCTGTATACAGCCTGCTTGTGTATGGATGTATTTTCTGTGTGTGGACATATTGTACATCAACCTACTTCCTGTTTTGGTGGCCATTTTGTTTGTTTATAAACAAACTTTTTAAAACTGTTTTTAACCACTTTTAATGCGTCGAGGAGTGGCGAAATTGTGTCAGAGGGTAATAGGAGAAGTCCCCTAACGCACTGGTATGTTTACTTTTGTGCGATTTTAACAATACAGATTCTCTTTAAGAGGCTCCCCAGGGCTCCCAACACCTTAATCTCTAGCTATCTGGCTTGCAGTCACTGCCAGGTATTCCCATGTATTGCTTCTCATCTGCTTCAAACACAATAGGGGAATGATATCTGAGTGAGTTGTGTACCCCCTCCTACACTGCACCCTGAGGCTGGAGCCTCTCTCGCCTCTGCCACGGCCTCGCCCTGCGCCCCCTCCTACACAGCACCCTGAGGCTGGAGCCTCTCGACTCTGCCCGGCACCCCCTCCTACACTGTGCCCTGAGGCTAGAGCCTCTCTCGCCTCTGCGTCGGCCCAGCCCTGTCCAGATGTACCCATGTATTAAGCAGCCCCCCACAGCCAGTATAAGTAGCCAGATGTGCCCCCAATATTAGGTATCCCCCTCCCCAGTAAAGGTGCCCCCATTATTAGGTATCCCCCTCCCCAGTAAAGGTGCCCCCTATATTAGGTAGCCCTCTCTCCCTCAATATGCGGAGTCAAGAGCAGAGAAAATAATCACCTCTCTGCATACGGTATATAGTGCCTTTATCCATATCTATAGGTGCTTGTACCAGTATCTATAGGTGTCTGCACTCATGGAGGGCGGGGGCCCAGGTCCGACTGAAAAGGAAAGGCCTACGCTCGCCTGTCCATGCCATCCTACTAGCAAACGTCTGCTCACTCCCCAACAAACTGGACGAGCTGCTCCTCCTTCTTGACAGCAAACCCCAGATCAGCAGAAACACCCCTGTTCTCTGTTTTACCGAGACCTGGCTGTGCGGCAGCATCCCCGACGACTCCCTACAGGTACCAGGCTACAGCCTCCTAAGAGCAGACCGTGACGCAGCCCTCTCTGGGAAAACGAGAGGCGGCGGAATCTGCTTTTACATAAACACCTCCTGGTGCTCAAACACCACCACTCTCCACAAGGCCTGCACCCCAGACATTGAGCTCCTTGCCATAAACTGCAGACCCCAGTACTCTCCGAGGGAATTCTCTTCCCTTGTCCTCGTTGGAGTCTACATTCCACCCGATGCATGCTCCAAGACCGCCCTGCATGTACTCAGCGACTGTATCTCGCGGTGGGAAACAGCCCTCCCAGAGGCCCTGTTCATCATCTTGGGCGTCTTCAATAAGGCGAACCTTCGGCACGTGAGGCCCCTCTATAAGCAGCACATCTCCTGCCCTACCAGGAACTGTAACACCCTGGACCACTGCTACACGGTCCACAAGAACGCCTACAAGGCTATCCAGGGAGCCCCCCTGGGAAACTCTGACCACAACACAATACACCTGATCCCCACCTACAGGAGGCTCCTGGAGACTTCTAAGCCCATCACCAAAACCGTGAAAAAATGGACAGTGGATGCCAAACTGGGGCTCCAAGCTTGCTTTGAAACCACCGACTGGACGGCTCTGAAGGCACCCACCCTTGATGAATGGGCCGAGAACATCTCATCCTACATTACCTTCTGCGAGGAAGTGTGTATCCCATCCAAGTCCTTCAGGGTCTACCCCAACAACAAGCCTTGGTTCAACGACAGGCTTCGCCGACTTCGGAAACGCAAAGAGGAGGCGCACAGGTCTGGCTCCTTAGAGGATTTCAGAGAGGCTAGGCTCACCCTGAAAAGAGAACTGCGATCGGCAAAGAGGGCCTACGCTGAGAAGCTGGGGCTTTGCCTCCAGTCCACCAACACACGGGAAGTATGGAAGGGCCTGAGAGCAGCCACGAACTTCAAACCAGCATCCCAAACGGCGACCCCGAGCCCTCGACTGGCGGAGGAGCTAAACGAGTTCTACTGCAGGTTCGAGCAACATCCCAACCAGCCCGTGGGCAAATCCGCATCGACCTCGGGTGAACCTGGCGCCCTGGCTCCTAGCGCTGTTATGGAATCAGATGTACTCCGGCATCTCCGGAAGCTGAACCCCAGGAAATCTTCCGGCCCGGACGGAGTGTCGTCTGTCTGCCTGCGAACCTGTGCCGATCAGCTAGCCCCTGTGCTCACCTCCTTATTTAAGCAGTCATTATCTGATGGTACAGTCCCCTCCTGCTTCAAGAGGTCTATAATTGTACCAGTCCCTAAAAAACCAGGCAGTACTGAGCATAATAACTTCCGCCCAGTGGCCCTAACCTCTAACATCATGAAGCTCCTTGAGCGGTTGGTCCTTGCCCACCTGAAGAGGTCCACGGACACCCTTTTAGACCCGCTCCAATTTGCATATAGGGCAAACAGATCCGTGGAGCAGGGGCGGCGCCAGGGGGGTGCTTGGGGGTGCTCGAGCACCCCCTAGAATTGTCCAAGCACCCCCAAAGCACCCCCTGGAGTGAACTGACTTCAGGCGTCTAAAAGACGCCAAGTCAGTTCACACAGCGGCAGCCCGGAGCAGCAGGTAGGGCTACGGTAAGATGGCCGCCCGAAGCCCTGTTCTGCAGACTCGAAAAGTCTGCAGTGCATGGCTTCGGGCGGCCATTTTCCCGTAGCCCTGCTCTCAGCATGCAGGCAGGAAGTCTTGTGACGTCGGGAAGGAAGAGGATCGTGGGCGCGCGGGCGCTTCGCGCCACAAGGAGGTCGGGACAGGAGGTCGGGAAAGAAGGTTTTCTGGCTGTAGGTGAGTAAATGGGTTTTTCTTTTCTTTTTCAGGTGGTGCTGATTGTGCATATTGGGGTCATTTCTGCTACAGATTGTGCATATTGGGGTCATTTCTGCTACGGATTGTGCATATTGGGGTCATTTCTGCTACGGATTGTGCATATTGGGGTCATATCTGCTACGGATTGTGCATATTGGGGTCATTTCTGCTATGGATTGTGCATATTGGGGTCATTTCTGCTACGGATTGTGCATATTGGGGTCATTTCTGCTACGGATTGTGCATATTGGGGTCATATCTGCTACGGATTGTGCATATTAGGGTCATTTCTGCTACGGATTGTGCATATTGGGGTCATATCTGCTACCGATTGTGCATATTGGGGTCATATCTGCTACCGATTGTGCATATTGGGGTCATATCTGCTACCGATTGTGCATATTGGGGTCATATCTGCTACCGATTGTGCATATTGGGGCCATATCTGCTACCGATTGTGCATATTGGGGCCATATCTGCTACCGATTGTGCATATTGGGGTCATATCTGCTACCGATTGTGCATATTGGGGTCATATCTGCTACCGATTGTGCATATTGGGGTCATATCTGCTACCGATTTTGCATATTGGGGCCATATCTGCTACCGATTGTGCATATTGGGGTTATTGAACATGTTTTTTGTTCAAATCTGCTCACATTACGTGTATTTTCTTGAGAAAACCTGCACAATTATGTGAATTTTCTGGGGAAAGGGGCACCAATACTTGGGCCCTCTGTCTTTGCGTTGCACTTTTAAAGGGAACCCGAGGTGAGAATAATATTGAGGCTGCCATATTTATCTCCTTTTAAGTAATACCAGCTGCCGGGCTGCCGTGTTGGTCCTCTGCCTCTAATTCTTTCAACCATAGACCCTGAACAAGCATGCAGCAGGTCAGGGGTTTCTGACAATATTGTCAGAACTGACAAGATTAGCTGCATGCTTGTTTCTGGTGTAATTCAGTTCACTACTACAGCCAAATAGATCAGCTGGGCTGCCAGGCAACTAGAATTGTTTAAAAGGAAATAAATATGGCAGCCACCATATCACTCTCACCCTGGGTTCACGCTAAATTAGTTAGCCCCGCCCTCATCCGGTCATGACCACGCCCATTTTTTTTGCCGCGGGTGGTCAGCTCCCCCGGAAATTAGTCCAGCACCTGCATAGCACCCCCTAAAAAAAATTCCTGGAGCCGCCACTGCCGTGGAGGATGCCATCAATGTCAGCGTGGCACACATCACTGAGCACTTAGACAGCCCGGCCTCCTATGCCAGGATCCTGTTACTAGACTTTAGCTCAGCGTTCAACACGATCTGCCCTGACATCCTGATCACCAACCTGACCCAGCTCGGAGTTGATCCCACTCTCCGAGCATGGATCAAGGACTTCCTGACTAACAGAACGCAACAGGTGAAGCTCGGCAAATACTACTCCAGTGTTCGAACCACCAACACCGGGGCTCCACAAGGCTGTGTTCTGTCACCTCTACTATTCTCCCTCTATACCAACAATTGCATCTCATCCGCTGACTCCGTGAAGGTCATCAAATTTGCAGATGACACCACTATTATTGGCCTAATTGGAAGCAACGGGGAGCACGAATACCGGAGCGAGGTCGAGAGAATATGCAACTGGTGCAGGGTGAACAATCTAGTTCTCAACACAGCAAAGACTGTTGAACTAGTTGTAGACTTCAGGAGGAACCCTCCCCCCCCCCACCTGTCCTCATTGGAGGAACAGAAGTCTCTACGGTGTCATCGGTTCGGTTCCTTGGCACGACTCTCACCAATAACCTGAAATGGGGGCAAAACACCACAAAAATTCTAAAGAAATCCCAGCAGAGGTTGTTCTTCCTGCGCCAACTGAAGAGATTTGGCATGCCCAGGGAACTACTGACCAGCTTCTATACTGCCACCATAGAATCCATCCTCTGCTCCTCAGTCATTGTTTGGTACGCGGGCGCCACGGCAAGTGATAAGCATAAACTGCAGAGGGTCATAGCTGATGCAGAGAGAATCATCGGGTCTCCTCTTCCACCTCTTGACCTCCTCCACTCCACTAGGTTGAGGAAGAGGGCCACCATGATCTCCCGTGACCCCTCTCACCCTGGCAACCACTACTTCAAGCTCCTCCCGTTGGGCCGTCGCTACAGGACTATACCAGCCAAAACCACCAGGCGGAAGAACACTTTCTTCCCCCAAGCCGTTCGGTCACTGAACTCTGACCCTCCCCGGTCCGGCCTGCTTTTCTAATTGCCGGGAGGTCAGCTGGTCCCCGGTCTCAATCCGGAAATGGGGGCCTTTACTAGCATTTACCGGCATCACTATCTGTCTATCTGACTACTGTATTTCAAATTGCATGTGTTTGTGTGTCTCTACTCTGTCTATGCCATGTGTACCACAAATAATTCCGATTATAGCTCCAGCTGTACTTGGCGAAATAAAACTGATTCTGATTCTGATCTTTAAGTGCCTAAACCCATATCTTTAGGTGCGTGTACTGGTATCTATAGGTGCTTGTACCAGTATCTATAGGTTCTGCACTCTTATCTATTGGTGCCTGTTCTCATATCTATAGGTGCCTGCATCTGTATCTATAAGTGCCTGTACCCATTCCTATAGGTGCCTGTGCTCTTATTTAGGCACCTGTACGTGTATCTATGGGTGCCTATACCCGTATCTACAGGTGCCTGTGCTCATATCTACAGGTGCCCGTACTTGTAGCTATAGGTGCCTGTACTCCTATTGATAGGTGCCCGTACTCATATCTATAGGTGCCCGTACTCATATCTATAGGATCCTGTACTCATATCTATAGGATCCTGTACCTGTATCTTTAGGTGACTGTACTCATAGCTATAGGTGTCTGTACTCATATCTATAGGTGCCTGTACTCATATCTATATGTGACTGTACTCGTAGCTACAGGCGCCCATACTCATATCTATAGGTGCCTGTACTTGTATCTATAGGTGCCTCTATGCGTAGCTATAGGTGCCTGTACTTGTATCTATAGGTGCCCATACTCATATCTACATGTGACTGTACTCGTAGCTATAGGTGCCCATACTCATCTATAGGTGCCTGTACTTGTATCTATAGGTGCCTCTATGCGTAGCTATAGGTGCCTGTACTTGTAACTATAGGTGACTGTACTCGTAGCTATAGGTGCCTGTACTCATATCTATATGTGACTGTACTCGTAGCTATAGGTGCCCATACTCATATCTACATGTGACTGTACTCGTAGCTATAGGTGTCCGTACTCATCTATAGGTGCCTGTACATGTATCTATAGGTGCCTCTATGCGTAGCTATAGGTGCCTGTACTTGTATCTATAGGTGCCCATACTCATATCTATAGGTGCCTGTACTTGTATCTATAGGTGCCTCTATGCATAGCTATAGGTGCCAGTACTTGTATCTATAGGTGCCCGTACTCATATCTATAGTCGCCTATACCCGCATCTATAGGTGCCTGTACTCATGATGTCTCTCTCTCTCTCTCTCTCTCTCTCTCTCTCTCTCTCTAGAGCCTGGCTATTACCATGATGGAAGCTTCGGCATTCGTATTGAGGACATCACAGTCGTGGTGGAGGCAGAAACAAAGGTTTTGTGTCACTCTGTTGTCCTTTTCAAACTGTAATTGTCCAATAGAGAGGATCAGTGAGAAGATCTTGTCTGCTTCCATCTGTGTATGAGCGCGTCTGTACTGCTCACGTGCGAGTCCGGTCCACCTATGACTGTTAGTACTGCTCACGTGCGAGTCCGGTCCACCCATGACTGTCAGTACTGCTCACGTGCGAGTCCGGTCTACCCATGACTGTCAGTACTGCTCACGTGCGAGTCCGGTCCACCCATGACTGTCAGTACTGCTCACGTGCGAGTCCGGTCCACCCATGACTGTCAGTACTGCTCACGTGCGAGTCCGGTGCACCCATGACTGTCAGTACTGCTCACGTGCGAGTCCGGTCCACCCATGACTGTCAGTACTGCTCACGTGCGAGTCTGGTCCACCCATGACTGTCAGTACTGCTCACGTGCGAGTCCGGTCCCCATGACTGTCAGTACTGCTCACATGCGAGTCCGGTCCACCCATGACTGTCTGTACTGCTTACGTGCGAGTCCGGTCCACCCATGACTGTCTGTACTGCTCACGTGCGAGTCCGGTCCACCCATCACTGTCAGTACTGCTCACGTGCGAGTCCGGTGCACCCATGACTGTCAGTACTGCTCACGTGCGAGTCCGGTGCACCCATGACTGTCAGTACTGCTCACGTGCGAGTCCGGTCCACCCATGACTGTCAGTACTGCTCACGTGCGAGTCTGGTCCACCCATGACTGTCAGTACTGCTCACGTGCGAGTCCGGTCCCCATGACTGTCAGTACTGCTCACATGCGAGTCCGGTCCACCCATGACTGTCTGTACTGCTCACGTGCGAGTCCGGTCCACCCATGACTGTCTGTACTGCTCACGTGCGAGTCCGGTCCACCCATGACTGTCAGTACTGCTCACGTGCGAGTCCGGTCCACCTATGACTGTCAGTACTGCTCACGTGCGAGTCCGGTCCACCCATGACTATCAGTACTGCTCACGTGCGAGTCCGGTCCACCCATGACTGTCAGTACTGCTCACGTGCGAGTCCGGTCCACCCATGACTGTCTGTACTGCTCACGTGCGAGTCCGGTCCACCCATGACTGTCTGTACTGCTCACGTGCGAGTCCGGTCCACCCATGACTGTCAGTACTGCTCACGTGCGAGTCCGGTCCACCTATGACTGTCAGTACTGCTCACGTGCGAGTCCGGTCCACCCATGACTATCAGTACTGCTCACGTGCGAGTCCGGTCCACCCATGACTGTCAGTACTGCTCACGTGCGAGTCCGGTCCACCCATGACTGTCAGTACTGCTCACGTGCGAGTCCGGTCCACCCATGACTGTCAGTACTGCTCACGTGCGAGTCCGGTCCACCCATGACTGTCAGTACTGCTCACGTGCGAGTCGGTCCACCCATGACTGTCAGTACTGCTCACGTGCGAGTCCGGTCCACCCATGACTGTCAGTACTGCTCACGTGCGAGTCCGGTCCACCCATGACTGTCAGTACTGCTCACGTGCGAGTCCAGTCCACCCATGACTGTCAGAACTGCTCACGTGCGAGTCCGGTCCACCCATGACTGTCAGAACACACGCTCGTGCATGGAGGAAACGCAATGCACGGGAATGGGTGGAGCGTACTCGTACGCAAAACTCAATGATGTTCAGAGGGACCCAGGGCTGGAACCTAGGGCTTACAGAGGGTCGGGGAAGCCTCTGGACCATCCTGCGGCTTCCCTCTAATGTAGTAATTATCCTACTTTTATGCTTGAGGCCCTTTTTACACCTGGTCCGGTGCATTTGCAGTGTGATACTTCACCGCTATCGCATCACACTACAACGCACAAAACATCATTCATATGACCCTGCGGCACTGAGAGGGTCATATGTATAGCTCCGCCCCCACACACGCCCCCCACCCAGTGATGTACTTCCTGCTGGACAGGAAGTACTTCACTGGGATTCACCTGCTTTTCTTCCTTGCAGTACCAATACGGAGGGGAGAAATATCTGACCTTCAAGAAAGTCACCTTGGTGCCGTACGACAGGAATCTGATTGACATCAGCCTAATGACAGATGTGCAGGTGAGCGATGTGATTAGCATGACTTTTTCTCATTAGCAGCATGGTACCTTCGCTTTGCAGTGCTGAAGTTCCGGGTTCATTCTCCGGCCAGGACACTACACTGCGTTCCAAATTATTATTCAAATTGTATTTAAAGTGAACCTCCAGACTAAAAATTTACTCAGCAGCACTGAAAAGGCTTGGGGCCTGATTCGCTAAAGTGTGCTAAGTGTTAGCAGGCCAGTGAAAAGCCCCTTAACATGTGCAAAGTGGTTTGCACGTGCTAATATGCGTGCAAAAGTTTGCGCACGCAACGTTTAAGCACTATTTGGTGCGTGCAGAACGTCGCACCGGTGCGCGCAAAACCTCGCACCGTCCGTGTGCAAAATAGCCTGATAAGCATATTTGCACGCGATGTTTCACGTGCACCAAATAGCGTGCGATCAGTAACAGCTTTGCCCGTGCACACTACTTAGCACCCTAGTTAGCAGCACGTGCAAAGCTTTCAGGCATGCTAACTATGTTAGCACTCTTTAGAGAATCAAGCCCTTGGTGTTTCTTTATCAGTTTCACACCATCAAAACTTTGTTTTTGTTTTTTACCCAAGCCTCATTTTTAGCTAGAGAAGAAAACTGCCCGGGCATTTTCCCCCTGATGCTGTGAAAAGCATGATGGGATTTCTGATGTTGTTGTTCTCGTTCTGCTGTTTTGGGGCAATATTTTTTTCTTTTAATTTGAGATTTGAAGCCTAGCGCACGCACAGTGACGTAGCTAAGGAGCTGTGGGCCCCGATGCAAGTTTTTCAATGGGGCCCCCCAAACACTCTATACATAACAATTGATACGGCGCACCAAAACCTACCAATGGCAACTACAATGTCAGAGGTGCAAGAAGGGGATGGGGAACAGTTTGTTAATGATAACCACTATTCAAAGTATCCATAGAAGTCATTATTATGAGCACAGGAGCAATAGAGATCTAATACTGTAGTTGAGGGAGGGCCCTTCGGGGCCCCTCTGGCCCAAGGGCCCCGATGCGGTCGCAACCTCTGCAACCCCTATTGCTACGCCCCTGCGCACGCAGCTGGGAGGGGTGATCAGGACACAGGACAGTCGGAACTGAGTCTCATGCTCCCTGTCACCTCCTTTCAACCAAAAAGATGGCTGCCATCGTGAAATCACAAACATTTGCCTGTTCTTTCAAAACAGGGTGGGCAAGAGATTATATTGCCTGTCTATTTTAATTAACATAACTAATGTAACTTAATGACAGTATGTTTGTTTAGGCTGAAGTTCCCCTTTAAGTGTCATAAAGATGACATATTTCGTTTTTTAAATTAAACTCATGGAGGGTGCTGTGTCTCAGGGCTGTTTTGATCACTCTCAGACACATCCGATAACCAGTTTGCCAGGTGAGCCCGATAAAAACACTAAAAAAAAAGGGTGTTCCCACATTATTAAGCAGACCACCATTTTCAAGCAGTATATAAAAAAAAGAAATGATCCCTCTGCTGCCGAAAAGTGTGAAATAGTTGAATGCCTTGGACAAGGTACGAAAACCTCAGATATTTCATAAACACCTTAGCATGAGCATCGTACTGTTAAAAGGTTTGTGGCTGAGTCAAAGTACACACGAGTTTGTGCAGATAAAAGCAAAATGAGGAACAGTTCTGCCAAATACATCAGATTAAAAGAACAGCTGATAAAATGCCATTACAAAGCAGCAAACACATATTTGAAGCTGCCGGTGCCTCTGGAGTCCCACAAGCATCAGGGAACAGGATGCTCCAGAGGATTGCAGTTATGCATAAACCTTCTATAAGTCTGATGTTTGTGTCCTGATAGATCCAGCATGTGAATGAACACTACGGGAAGATAAGGAGGATCATGCTGCCGGTGCTGGAGAGGCGGGGCCTGCAGGAGGAATACAAGTGGCTGGAGAGGAACACGCAGCCACTGTCACATGGGACGCTGGCGGTCGCCTCGCTGGGATTACTGACGCTATCGGTCATCCTCAATCTCTTCCTGCAGAACGCACAAATCTGACAGCGACCGCTGACACGGGACAAACGCCACACTGTGACCTGAAACCAACCATGCTGGGGCCTAGAGCGGCGAAATACACCGGCCCAATAAAATGACTTTTCTACGACATGCAGCCTACTCTGTGTTTATTGCTGTTATTTACACCCCGATTCCAAAAACAACAAGGGGGTCTCCTCCCATACCAGAGCCGGGACAAGGTCCTCCAGCACTCAACGCTGAGACACTACAGTGCGCCCCTCCCATCCCTCCCACCCCAGCCTTCATACACTGATTGCTATTAGACTAAGAGCTATCGGATCGCTCCCACGCCGCCGTCCTCCGATGCCTGCAGCTCCCGTATCGGGTCCCGTTACTTCAGCCAGTCGCGGCCAGTCTGTGCAAGACGAAGTGCGCTCTTTACATATCCATCTGGCGGCCGCTGGAGAGATACATAGAGAGCGCACTTCACTTGCGCAGACTGGCAGTGACTGGCTGATGTAACGGGACCCAATACCAGAGCTGCAGGCAGCGGAGGACGGCAGTGTGGGAGAGATCCGTGCGCATGGGGCTGGAGGAAGCACCAGGTATGTATAAAAAGATAAGTATCGTTGGTCTCTGGTACACTTTAAAGAAAACCTATATTGATAAAAAGTTCCCCTGGGGGGTACTCACCTCAGGTGGGGGAAGCCTCCGGATCCTATGGAGGCTTCCCCAGTCCTCCTGTGTCCCACGGCAGTGGTAATAAAGCTCCCGGAATTACGGGGATGTCAAATTCCCGGCTCCAGCGCAGTATTGGCTCTCCACTCGGAGATAGGCGGAAATAGCCGATCGCTGTCGGGCCGCTCTACTGTGCAGGCGCAAGTCTCCTGCGCCTGCATAGTAGAGCAGACCCGACGGAGATCGGCTATTTCCGCCTATCTCCGAGGTGGAGAGCCACAACAGCGCCACCCGCTGGAGCCAGGGAAGGTAAATGTATCAAGCCTTCTCAGGCTTGTCGAGCCAGGATTGCGGGCCGCTTCGGAGGAGCCAGCGCTGGATTGCCTGCTGCTACAGGGGAGGGGGGAAGCCTCATTGGGAACCTGAGGATTCCCCCTCCCGAGGTGAGTACCCCCCAGGGGAACTGTTTTTTGTTTCAGAGTCTCTTTTTAAGTTTTAAACAATGGTTTTGTAACTTCAGTCCAAACACACCAATACATATGCTGTCTAATGAAAATCATTTTTAATTTTTGTAGAAAATGACTGTAAAGGGAAACGTTATTGCGACATTGTGAAAGATGTAACTTTATTAAGTGCGATAACGTGTGCCATGATCGGCGCCCACACTCAGCCCACACATTAGATGCTGCAAATTGCGATTATCTGGTAGAGATCTGGACTGTGGTGCAAATTCTGAGAAACAGAACAAAGAGATCTGACCTCGGTGAGATGCGGAAGATAACTGGACTCGTGTCAGCCGTCACTGACCGGCGAGAGCTAACCCTGCGGGACTGAGCTACACTCGGGGCAAAGCGATGCTTCTGATCTGGCTGAACACTAAAGAGTTCAACTAACTGGAATATATGTATTTTTTACATTCTTCAGAAAAGATTTACTAAAGTTTCTCCGGAGATCCAGTGAGGAACAATGTTTTAGGCCTCTTGCACGCTACTTGCAATTACGATTTTTTTATACGATCCGATTTTTGATTCCAATTAATAAAGGTACTGCATGCTGCTACGTTTTTTAATCGGAAATCATAAATTGGATCGTATAAAAAAATTGGGGATCGCGGGTAGCGTGCAAGAGGCCAAAAAACCCAAAGTGATCCTCTGCCTCTTGGGCTTTCTTCACATCTATAATCGCAATCGCTGAGGTAAGCGTTTTGTGATTTTGTGAGTGATTTTTATCCCCTCCCTGCGCTTACCTGCGCGCTTCGATTTTGTATAAAGCGCCTTTCTAAGGCCCCATTCATACTTGCAAAACGCTAGCGATTTTGCTAGCGTTTTGCTCTGGCGATTTTTGGCGATTAATGCCAAAAATCGCCATTCACACTTGGGGTGATTTTCCACGATCGCGATTAGCGTTTTTGTAGCACCAAACGCGATCGCCGGAAAATCGCCTGAAAATGGTGCAGGATACACATTTTTTTGAGCGATTTGCGTTAATTGCAGGCGATTAACGCAAATCGCCTAAGTGAGACCAGGCCCATAAGTTTCAATTGCACTAGTGCTTTCAAAAGTGTTAGTGCTTGAGCGTTTTGCCGAAATCGCTGGCAAAACGCTCAGGTGTGAATGGGGCCTAAAGGCTTTTGCAGAACGGTTCTGTTTGTTCACTTCCTGACATCAGCCAGGAAGTGAACTCTTTCCCCCGGAAATGAATAAATACAATGTATTTATTCATGAAAGCGCCAACTACAATCGCCGCATAAAGCAATTTTGTGAGCGTTTTGCGCTTTACCTATACCTTCCATTATAGCAAAATTGTACCCAAAATGGTGCAGGCGACGCTTTGGTCAGCGGAAAGCAGATGAAATGCACAGATATGAACAGTCCCATAAGGAATCATTGTGCAATCGCTTTTAGGGCGATTTTGAAAATCGCTGGCGCTGAAAAAACGGTGAACACGCCCTTATACCTTTAGCCACAGACCCTAAACAAGTATGCAGATCAGGTGCTCTGACTGGAGTGTGACTAGATTAGCTGCATGCTTGTTCCAGGGTTGTGATTCAGACAATACTGACCGGAAGGCAGGGTTCACATTTATCCCAGCGATTTTAGGCCACATTACTCCAAACACGTTTTTTCTGGCCACTATTCACATTCATATGCATTTTTTCACGTGCATTTAAATCGCATGTCCTGTGCAAATGTATGCTTCAAGAAGTACCATGTTCCCCAGTGGCTTGCAAAAGTATTCAGCCCCCTTGAAGTTTTCCACATTTTGTCACATTACTGCCACAAACATGCATCAATGTTATTGGAATTCCATGTGAAAGACCAATACAAAGTGGTGTACATGTGAGAAGTGGAACGAAAATCATACATGATCCCAAACATTTTTTTACAAATCAATAACTGCAAAGTGGGGTGTGGGTAATTATTCGGCCCCCTGAGTCAATACTTTGTAGAAACACCTTTTGCTGCAATTACAGCTGCTAGTCTTTTAGGGTATGTCTCTACCAGATTTGCACATCTAGAGACTGAAATCCTTGCCCATTGTTCTTTGCAAAACAGCTCCAGCTCAGTCAGATTAGATGGACAGCATTTGTGAACAGCAGTTTTCAGATCTTGCCAAGTTGCCACAGATTCTTAATTGGATTTAGATCTGGACTTTGACTGGGCCATTGTAACACATAGATATGTTTTGTTTTCAACCATTCTATTGTTGCCCTGGCTTTATGTTTAGGGTCATTGTCCTGCTGGAAGGTGAACCTCCGCCCCAGTCTCAAGTCTTTTGCAGTCTCCAAGAGGTTTTCTTCCAAGTTTGCCCTGTATTTGGCTCCATCCATCTTCCCATCAACTCTGACCAGCTTCCCTGTCCCTGCTGAATACAAGCACCCTCAGAGCATGATGCTGCCACCACCATATTTGACAGTGGGGATGGTGTGTTCAGAGTGATGTGCAGTATAAGTTTTTCGCCACACATAGCGTTTTGCATTTTGGCCAAAAAGTTCAATTTTGGTCTTATCTGACCAGAGCACAAATGGGACTTCTTATGCTTTCTGTTAACAATGCCTTTCTTCTTGCCACTCTTCCATAAAGGGCAACTTTGTACAGTGCATGACTAATAGTTGTCCTATGGACAGAGTCTCCCACCTGAGCTGTAGATCTCTGCAGCACGTCCTGAGTCACCATGGGCCTCTTGACTGCATTTCTGATCAGTGCTCTCCTTGCTCGGCCTGTGAGTTTAGGTGGATGGCCTTGTCTTGGTAGGTTTACAGTTGTGCTATACTCCTTCCATTTCTGAATGATCGCTTGAACAGTGCTCCGTGGGATGTTCAAAGCTTTGGAAATCTTTTTGTAGCCTAAGCCTGCTTTACATTTCTCAATAACTTTATCCCTGACCTGTCTGGTGTGTTCTTTGGACTTCATGGTGTTGTTGCTCCCAATATTCTCTTAGACAACCTCTGAGGCCGTCACAGAGCAGCTGTATTTGTACTGACATTAGATTACACACAGGTACACTTTATTTAGTCATTAGCACTCATCAGGCAATGTCTATGGGCAACTGACTGCACTCAGACCAAAGGGGGCTGAATAATTACGCACACACCACTTTGCAGTTATTGATGTGTAAAAAGTGTTTGGAATCATGTATGATTTTCGTTCCACTTCTCACGCGTACACCACTTTGTATTGGTCTTTCACGTGGAATTCCAATAACATTGATTCATGTTTGTAGCAGTAATGTGACAAAATGTGGAAAACTTCAAGGGGGCTGAATACTTTTGCAACCCACTGTATTTCCTTTTAAGCAATACCAGATGCCTGGCTGTCCTGCTGATCCTCTGCCTCTAATATCCCCCCCCTCCCCCCCTCAGATTAGTCACCTGATCAACAATTAGAAAACACAGCTTCATTGCCATGCTCCTGCCCTGAGCTGAACTATCATCATTGTTTGTCTTTATAATACTGCTTTAATATTATACCACTCTTAAAAAGTCCCAGTAGAGGCCACTAGTAGACAAACTTCACACTGCATACATTCATAACACATACAACCTTCAACCTTCCCAATTTATATCTTTACCCAGCTATTCACCATACCCCAAGCGCCATTCATCCGCCCTGGTCCCCTCCCCAACACACCTCCCCCCAGGGGGCAGCCCTTATTTTCCTATTATTTCCAGCCATTCTGATTGCCATTTATTCAGAATTTTGCAGGTTGCTCACTCATCTTCTTCCCATTCCTCTAATTCCAGGAACTTACCCATCTCCCTCAACCACTCATTTAGGTCGGGTGCTGTTATGTTTTTCCATTTTTGAGAAATTAGTCTTTTAGCCACTATTGCCGCCGGTATAGTCACATTAGAACCATCTCCTATCCCTAAAATTACTGCTTGTTCAATGAATTTACAAGAATTTTGTACCTGCCAATTGCAAAAAGTTTCAATTTCCACCCAAAATGTTTTACTAATGGGACAACCCCACCACATATCAACCCCTTATCAATATGGCATCTCCAACATAAAGTCGCTCGTACCTTGCCCCATCCTTCCCAGTCATGCGGGCTAGTGTTGGGCGAACAGTGTTCGCCACTGTTCGGGTTCTGCAGAACATCACCCTGTTCGGGTGATGTTCGAGTTCGGCCGAACACCTGATGGTGTTCGGCCAAACCGTTCGGCCACATGACCGAACTAAGAGCGTATGGCCGAACGTTCCCCGAACGTTCGGCTAGCGCTGTGATTGGCCGAACGGGTCACGTGGTTCGGACCCGAACGCGCTCTGATTGGCCGAACTGTCACGTGGTTCGGGTAAATAAATACCGGAACCACGTCATATCTCCGCCATTTGTCTGTGGGTTTAGCTTTGGGTAGGCAGGCAGGGTAGTTCGCGCTCCAGCCACGCTAGCCAGGGTCTCCCCAGTCATTGTGTGTCGCTGCTGGGAACAGTAGTACACCGCTCGCTCAGCCACACTATATAGCATTGTGTTTACTGCCACTCTGTGTACCTCGCTCAGCCACACTATATAGCATTGTGTTTACTGCCACTCTGTGTACCTCGCTCAGCCACACTATATAGCATTGTGTTTACTGCCACTCTGTCTCTGCTGGGAACAGTAGTACACTGCTCGCTCAGCCACACTATATAGCATTGTGTTTACTGCCACTCTGTGTACCTCGCTCAGCCACACTATATAGCATTGTGTTTACTGCCACTCTGTGTCTGCTGGGAACAGTAGTACACTGCTCGCTCAGCCACACTATATAGCATTGTGTTTACTGCCACTCTGTGTACCTCGCTCAGCCACACTATATAGCATTGTGTTTACTGCCACTCTGTGTCTCAAAAAGCGTGGCCTTCTCCTCCTGCGCCTCCTCCTGTTCCATCACGTGTGCTGCTGCTGCTGCTGCTGGGTTAGCGTTGCCGGTCCCTGTTTATTGAACCTCTCATCTTTATTACATTTATGACTGCATGGCGGCAAAAAGCATTGCTATATCCGCACGCTATTTGTCCTCATGCAAGGCCTGGGATGTTGTGTCTCAAAAAGCGTGGCCTTCTCCTCCTGCGCCTCCTCCTGTTCCATCACGTGTGCTGCTGCTGCTGCTGGGTTAGCATTTCCGGTCTCTGTTTATTGAACCTCTCATCTGTATTACATTTATGACTGCATGGCGGCAAAAAGCATTGCTATATCCGCACGCTTTTTGTCCTCATGCAAGGCCTGGGTTGCGTCTCAAAAAGCGTGGCCTTCTCCTCCTCCTGCGCCTGCTCCTGTTCCATCACGTGTGCTGCTGCTGCTGGGTTAGCTTTGCCGGTCCCTGTTTATTGAACCTCTCATCTTTATTACATTTATGACTGCATGGCAGCAAAAAGCATTGCTATATCCGCACGCTATTTGTCCTCATGCAAGGCCTGGGATGTTGTGTCTTAAAAAGCGTGGCCTTCTCCTCCTGCGCCTCCTCCTGTTCCATCACGTGTTCTGCTGCTTGTGCTGGGTTAGCGTTACCGGTCCCTTTTCCTGGAACCTCTCTTTATTACATTTATGACTGCATGGCGGTAAAAAGCATGTTACCTGTGCAAAGAAACATGACATTTTCCGCATTTAAAAGACAGTTTTTCCTTTGAAACTTTACAATCAATTTTCTCAAAAACTATACGCTCTTTTTCAAATATTTTTTTCCCCTTGTACCCACTCCAAAGGTGCACATACCCTGCAAATTTGGGGTATGTAGCATGTAAGGAAGCTTTACAAAGCACGAAAGTTCGGGTCCCCATTGACTTCCATTATGTTCGGAGTTCGGCGCGAACACCCGAACATCGCGGCGATGTTCGGCGAACGTTCGCGAACCCGAACATCTAGGTGTTCGCCCAACACTAATGCGGGCGAGACATACCATCTTGCCACTAACTTATAGTTGACCAACTGGTACCCGGTGTTATGTGGTAACCGGATATTTTTAAAGATTTTACCCCAATCTAAAACACCTAAAGCTGGGGTGCCCATTAGGTAGATCGCAAAGGACTTCTTGGTAGATCCCGACCCCCACTACATTTTCTATTCTGGATATACAAGTGGGCTCCTAAAATTGTACATGGGTGTGAAGAAACGCGGAAAAGCCGCCGCATGAACGCAGGATGAGGCAGCTGTTTCCACGGCTGGCATAGCGGAACGCGGAGAAACCGCCGCATCTGACGCGGCAGTTTGCGCGCACAGGCCTGCTACTGTTGGTCACACCAGGCGCGGGGAGGCCACCGCATGTGCAGATAGCGGTGCGTCTCACCCCGCGTGCAGGCCAACAGAGACATTGCAATGCGTGACTGGTGTGGCTGGGACTGGTAGTCCACACAGGTTCAGAATGACGCGCGCGCGCACTGAGAGACAGAGTTTATATGACAGCCAGAAGAAGGTCAGCTGACCAAGCTGGTCAGCTGACATCTCCACCACTTTTCATTGGTCCAGCACTTAAGGGTGGCGGTGGAGAGCGCTATAGTATATATACTGGGTGCTGGTCATTCTCTGGTTGTCTGTCGTTGCGATCACTACGTGGTAGCACTCAGGCCTTGTCTGTTTCTGTGTTCTAGCATAGTTTCCAAAGGTGTTGACATCAAGGAGCTCACACCTTAGCATTAGGAATATTGTATTGTATTATTTGTTATGACCTTCTGCCTGCCTGACTATTCCTCTGAACTCTGATTCTGTACCTTGCTATTTCTGATATCCTGTTGCCAATCTCTGCTCGTTCCTGGACTCTGTACCTGCCTCCTGATTCTGTACCTCGTTATTCTAATTCTCCGTTGCCTGACCCTGCCTGTTATTAGATTCCGTATCTGCCTTCTGATTCTGTACTTTATCTGTCTGTGTGTTGACGACCTGGCTTGGCCGACCTCGAGAACTAGCCTTACTGTTAGAGGCAGTTCCCAGATCTGTTAGTGACACCCGCTCGTTGGTGTCACTCACGCTCTGTCCTTCCCACATTCTGCTTAGCTCCGCCCCCGGGAGAGTCTAGGCTTACGGAAGAAGCATACTTCTGTGCAGTATTCCTTACTGCCTCTGTACCTACTCCGTAGGTACAGTCCACTGTGTTACTGTTACACCCAATCACTCACTTCTCTCTCAGGTGTCCAGAGGTTAGTAGATATATCTGATTATCGGTGATACTGCAGATCATCAATAATCGGGTATATTCTGCATTCTCGGTGATACTGCAGATCACCGGTAATCAGACCCTCTTTGTGTTACACCGATCGTTACAATGGGTAGATGATTTTGACTTGCTAATTTTTCAAAGTAGCTCACAAGCCAAAAGAGTGTGGGCGCCTCTGACCTAAAGGTTGAGCTATTTTTCCCATTTTATACAAAAGGATAGTAGAAGCAGTAAAGTGTAAATGGTATCATCCTGATTCAAAACTTCTTGCTTGTACAAAAGGATGGGAGAGGAGAGTCAAAACAACAACCTATGAAATTGTACAAATGGGAGATCGATTTCTCCATTTTTATGGACGTGTGAAAGCATTTTTCAAAAGAGTTTAACTGTTTACTAATTTTACCTTTAATCTTAGAAAGGAAATTCGTTAGTTGAAGATATTGAAAATCCTTTTCCTTCTTCTTCCTTTTCTCTCCTCACCTGAAAGCTCTAGAATCGTTGTCGTCGGGGTAAGCACACTACCCTTATACCAGAGTAAATTTAGACCAGGCCCAAAGTCAGGATTATTTCCTATTGTCCTAAGAAGAGAGATTTCTCTTTTTTGTACTGTAAATCCAGCAGTTCCTTAAATATCTGGAGGGTGGGAGCAAAAAGAGGGTGGGAGACCTCCCATGATAGCTTTGTTACTGTTATTGGATGCCAAGATTCTACCAAAGAAAAATCCACTAACTCCTTCTAATATTGGGCCTAGAACTTTTGAGGAGACGCTATCCTAATATCTAATAGCCTAACTGTATGGTTTTATAACAATGCCAGATATTGGGAACACACAGGGGTCGAGTCCTGCGTGAACGCGGGTGAACGGCGTCCACCCACTTTTTCTTCAAAGTGAACGCCGTCCCCCCATCCCTCACCTTTGTGCTCCCCTTCCTGCCTCTCCCCTCCGGCGTTTTTAAGTGTCGGGCCCGGCGGCGAAAGTGGGCGGAGACTTTCTGCATTCCAGTCACATGGGACGCTCCGCTCTGTGTGCGGCTAGTCTGGTCTTCTAGCCGCACACAGAGCGGAGCGTCCCATGCGACTGGAACGAGGTAAGTCTCCGCCCACTTTCTCCGCCGGGCCGACACTTAAAAACGCCGGAGGGGAGAGGCACGAAGGGGAGCACAAAGGTGAGGGATGGGGGGGGAGATGTCCGCTCATCCCCGCTGTCCCCATAGCTTGCCTTCCCTGCTCTGCTCCCTCCGGGTGGGGGCACACCTGGCTACCTGGGCACATATACCCCTGCCTACATATACTGGGGATATATACACCTGCCTACATATGCTGGGGACATATACACCTGCCTACATATACTGGGGACATATACCCCTGGTTACATATACTGGGCACATATACCCCTGCCTACATATACTGGGGACATATACACCTGCCTACATATACTGGCCACATATACACCTGGCTACATATACTGGGGACATATACCCCTGCCTACATATACTGGGCACATATACCCCTGCCTACATATACTGGGGACATATACACCTGCCTACATATACTGGGGACATATACACCTGCCTACATATACTGAGGACATACCCCTGCCTACATATACTGGGGACATATACCCCTGCCTACATATACTGGGCACATATACCCCTGCCTACATATACTGGGGACATATACACCTGCCTACATATACTGAGGACTTATACACCTGCCTACATATACTGGGGACATATACACCTGCCTACATATACTGGGGACATATACACCTGCCTACATATACTGGGGACATATACACCTGCCTACATATACTGGGGACATATACACCTGCCTACATATACTGGGGACATATACCCCTGCCTACATATACTGGGGACATATACTCCTGCCTACATATACTGGGGACATATACACCTGCCTACATATACTGGGGACATATACACCTGCCTACATATACTGGGGACATATACCCCTGCCTACATATACTGGGGACATATACACCTGCCTACATATACTGGGGACATATACACCTGCCTACATATACTGGGGACATATACCCCTCGCTACATATACTGGGGACATATACCCCTGCCTACATATACTGGGCACATATACCCCTGCCTACATATACTGGGGACATATACACCTGCCTACATATACTGGGGACATATATCCCTGCCTACATATACTGGGGACATATACACCTGCCTACATATACTGGGGACATATACCCCTGCCTACATATACTGGGGACATATACACCTGCCTACATATACTGGGCATATATACCCCTGCCTACATATACTGGGCATATATACCCCTCGCTACATATACTGGGGACATATACACCTGCCTACATATACTGGGGACATATACCCCTGCCTACATATACTGGGGACATATACCCCTGCCTACATATACTGGGCACATATACCCCTGGCTACATATACTGGGGACATATACACCTGCCTACATATACTGGGGACATATACACCTGCCTACATATACTGGGGACATATACCCCTGCCTACATATACTGGGGACATATACCCCTGCCTACATATACTGGGGACATATCCCACTGGCTACATATACTGGGCACATATACCCCTGGCTACATATACTAGGCAACTATACCTCTGGCTACATATACTGGGGATATATACCCCTGGCTACATATACTAGGCACATATACCTCTGGCTACATATACTGGGGACTACTATACTCATGGCTACTTATACTGGGGACACCTATAGACCTGGCTACCTGGGGGTACCTATTTTGGGGGAACTGCTGTCAGATTATCTGCATTTTTGTGGAATCGCTGTTATGTATTTTGGGGAACAGCTGCCAGATTATGTGTATGTTAGGGGAACGGCTGCTGCCAGATTACGTGTATTTTGGGGAACTGCTGCCAGATTGTGTATGTTTGGGGGACCACTACTGCCAGATTATATGTCCTTTGGGTGTTACGTATATTTTGGGTGATCCGCTGCCAGGTTTCGCGTATTTTGGGGAACTGCTTCCAAATTGTGTGTATGTTGGTGGAACTGCTGCTGCCACATTGTCTATTTTGGGGGAACCACTTCCATATTATCTGTATTTTGGAGGAACTTCTACCAGATTATGTGTCTTTTTGGTGAAATGCTGTCAGATTACATCTATTTTTGGGGGATACACTACGGCAGAGCTCAAACTTCCCCGGCAGACCTTTTACATCACTGCTAAGCTCATGTATATTTGGCCCCACCCATGACCACGCCCACAGTGTGCTTGACCACGCCCATTTTTTGGCGCCCGCAGAGGTTCTCCAGGTGAGTCCACTCACTTCTTTTCCCAGGACTAGACCACTGGGAACACACATCCCTCCCATGTTTTTGAGCCGATTCGTTTTGAAATATATCCTATGTTTACTTTTTTTTTTGCCTTTAATACTTTTAGCCATAGCCCCTGAACAAGCATGCAGCAGATCAGGTGTTTCTGACATTATTATCAGATCTGACTGGATTAGCTGTATACTTGTTTTATGTGTGTGATTTACAGATAGATTTACAATAGACATTACTGAAGCCAAAGAGATCAGCATGGCTGCCGGGCAACTGGTATTGTTTAAAAGGAAATAAATATTGCAGCCTCAATATTACTCTCACCTTGGGTTCACGTTAACTGCTGTTTGGCCGCCCGCAGGTGGACTTTCAGAGCTCTCCACCAAAAGTCAGTCCAACACTTGTCTCATGAGACATGTCCTTTAACTGATCGGTAGATACCAGAGCTGAGGCTGATGTGATAAGGATAAAAATATGATAAAAGTAAAAAACTCTACAGTAGATAACCTGTATCAGTTAGATTGTGATGTCTGCTCTTGATGTTCTACATGTGTACAATTTACGCCGATTGCTGAAATGTCATTGACGTATATTCTTTCCACGTAGCGGCTGTTCTGCTGCAGAAGGACAGGAAATCTCTGCAAGTTACTGAAGTACACAGACAGAGCAGTTCAGCAACTACTACTTCATCCAAATGCTATTGGCTGCATAGTGTGACTTCGGATACAGGAGACCTAGATTCAAATCTCGGCTCTGCCTGCTCAGTAGAGTCAGCACCTATTCAGTAGGAGACCTTAGGCAAGTCTCCCTAACACTGCTACTGCCTATTGAGCTCCCCCTAGTGGCTGCAGCTCTGGCCTAACACTGCTACTGCCTATAGAGCTCCCCCTAGTGGCTGCAGCTCTGGCCTAACACTGCTACTGCCTATAGAGCGCCCCCTAGTGGCTGCGACTCCGGCCTAACACTGCTACTACCTATAGAGCGCCCCTAGTGGCTGCAGCTCTGGCTTAACACCGCTACTGCCTATAGAGCGCCCCCTAGTGGCTGCAGCTCTGGCCTAACACTGATACTGCATATAGAGGGTGTCCTAGTGGCTGCAGCTCTGGCATAACACTGCTACTGCCTATAGAGCGCCCCCTAGTGGCTGCAGCTCTGGCCTAACACTGCTACTGCCTATAGAGCTCCCCCTAGTGGCTGCAGCTCTGGCCTAACACTGCTACTGCCTATAGAGCGCCCCCTAGTGGCTGCGACTCCGGCCTAACACTGCTACTACCTATAGAGCGCCCCTAGTGGCTGCAGCTCTGGCTTAACACCGCTACTGCCTATAGAGCTCCCCCTAGTGGCTGCAGCTCTGGTCTAACACTGCTACTACCTATAGAGCGCCCCTAGTAGCTGCAGCTCTCACTGGCGAACTGAGGGGGCTGTTCCGGGTGTCTGGAACCTCCCCCCTGCACTGAGCTGTGTATTCAGCCAGGGAAGCCCGCATAATATAAACAGCCTCATTCTCCCTCCCTTCTTACTTCTGGTGCTTCCCTCCAGCTAATAGAATGAGAGAGGCAGCCCATCTTACCTCACAAGAAGATGCAGCCTGCAGTGAGAGAATGTTGGTTATGGAGTCCTGGACTCTCCACAGCACAGAAGTGTCTGACATGATGAAATTAGAGTGCAGGCAAGCTGGTAAAATATGCACAGCATGATGCAGAGCTTGCCTGGACTCAGGGTCCGTGGGCAAACATCTGTCTGGTCTCTCCCCATTGTTATAATGACTGCATGTGTGGGTAAGGTGTTTAACAAGCTGAAAAGTTTTTGACAGTCCCTAGACTCCAGGAGGGCTTCTTTCTGACTTGTGTGAGAGACTGACAGGGACAGGAGTCCGATTACAGGCAAGTAGCCTGTCTGACGTGGGACTGCAATACAGATAAGTTCTCTGCTCCATCTCAGGCTATTCTCAATTTCTCCACTCCTCTCTCTGGGCTAGTGCACGCCAAAATGACAATAGCAATCGCTAGCAATTTGTGAGTGTGATTTTGTGAAGTGATTTTCAGAGCGATTTTTGAATGAATTGCTCAAAAACATGCTACATGCAGTATACCTGCGATTTTGAAAAAATCACAACGCTGCTGTGGGAACACCCACATAGGGTAACATTAGTCAAGCGCTTTTCAAATCACTGTTGATTTGAAAAACGCTCAGAAGCACTCTTGGTGTGCACCAGCCTCCTTCATTTACCTTTGTTTCCCTCTTCCCCTAGAGCTGGCTGTGTCTTCTTGTCATACAGGAAAGCTAAATAAAAGTGCAATCCTGGTGAGGCAAAATATTATTATTTAGTATTTATATAGCGCCGCCATCTTCCGCAGATGCATATATCCCTGCATCATATGGCTATCGCTTGCGCTATGTGACACTATGTAGCATATTCCACTGAATTGTCCAAACTAAGTCTATCTCCCGTTCCTCTCTCGGGGAGTTGTTCCAGCGCTGTACCCCGTTCACATTTGCTGCTACCAGAAGCCCTCAGAAACACTCGTGTCCTTGAGTACTTCCAAAGATAGGCAGCTCCGTAATACGCCAGCGCACTTTTGTGCATGGGCAGTATGGAGCCACCTGTATTCGGAAGCACTCGGGGACATACGTGCTTCTGGACCTTTCAGGAACCCCCCCCTTAAAAATCCTGCGTTTGCCCCTGGCTCTGGCCTTACACTGCTACTGCCTATAGAGCTCCCCCTAGTGGCTGCAGCTCTGGCCTAACACTGCTACTGCCTATAGAGTGCCCCCTAGTGGCTGCAGCTCTGGCCTAACACTGCTACTGCCTATAGAGCTCCACCTAGTGGCTGCAGCTCTGGCCTAACACTACTACTGCCTATAGAGCGCCCCCTAGTGGCTGCAGCTCTGGCCTAACACTGCTACTGCCTATAGAGCATCCCCTAGTGGCTGCAGCTCTGGCCTAACACTGCTACTGCCTATAGAGCTCCCCCTAGTGGCTGCAGCTCTGGCCTAGCACTGCTACTGCCTATAGAGCACCTCCTAGTGCCTGCAGCTCCGGCCTAACACTGCTACTGCCTATAGAGCATCCCCTAGTGGCTGCAGCTCTGGCCTAACACTGCTACTGCCTATAGAGCTCCCCCTAGTGGCTGCAGCTCTGGCCTAGCACTGCTACTGCCTATAGAGCACCTCCTAGTGCCTGCAGCTCCGGCCTAACACTGCTACTGCCTATAGAGCTCCCCCTAGTGGCTGCAGCTCCGGCCTAACACTGCTACTGCCTATAGAGCGCCCCCTAGTGGCTGCAGCTCTGGCCTAACACTGCTACTGCCTATAGAGCGCCCCCTAGTGGCTGCAGCTCTGGCCTAACACTGCTACTGTCTATAGAGCGCCCCCTAGTGGCTGCAGCTCTGGCCTAACGCTGCTACTGCCTATACAGCGCCCCTAGTGGCTGCAGCTCTGGCCTAACACTGCTACTGCCTATAGAGCGTCCCCTAGTGGCTGCAGCTCTGGCCTAACACTGCTACTGCCTATAGTGCACCCCCTAGTGACTGCAGCTCTGGCCTAACACTGCTACTGCCTATAGAGCGTCTCTAGTGGCTGCGGCTCTGGCCTAACACTGCTACTGCCTATAGTGCACCCTCTAGTGGCTGCAGCTCTGGCCTAACACTGCTACTGCCTATAGAGCGCCCCCTAGTGGCTGCCGCTCTGGCCTAACACTGCTACTGCCTATAGAGCGCCCCCTAGTAGCTGCAGCTCTGGCCTAACACTGCTACTGCCTATAGAGCACCTCCTAGTGGCTGCAGCTCTGGCCTAACACTGCTACTGCCTATAGAGCACCTTCTAGTGGCTGCAGCTCTGGCCTAACACTGCTACTGCCTATAGAGCACCTCCTAGTGGCTGCAGCTCTGGCCTAACACTGCTACTGCCTATAGTGCACCCTCTAGTGGCTGCAGCTCTGGGCTAACACTGCTACTGCCTATAGAGCATCCCCTAGTGCCTGCAGCTCCGGCCTAACACTGCTACTGCCTATAGAGCTCTCCCTAGTGGCTGCAGCTCTGGCCTAACACTGCTACTGCCTATAGAGCACCTCCTAGTGGCTGCAGCTCTGGCCTAACACTGCTACTGCCTATAGAGCGCCCCCTAGTGGCTGCAGCTCTGGCCTAACACTGCTACTGCCTATAGAGCGCCCCCTAGTGGCTGCAGCTCTGGCCTAACACTGCTACTGCCTATAGAGTGTGCCCTAGTGCCTACAGCTCTGGCCTAACACTGCTACCGCCTATAGAGCACCCCCTAGTGGCTGCAGCTCTGGCCTAACACTGCTACTGCCTATAGAGTGTCCCCTAGTGGCTGCAGCTCTGGCCTAACGCTGCTACTGCCTATAGAGCGCCCCTAGTGGCTGCAGCTCTGGCCTAACACTGCTACTGCCTATAGAGCGCCCCCTAGTGGCTGCAGCTCTGGTCTAACACTGCTACTGCCTATAGTGCACCCTCTAGTGGCTGCAGCTCTGGCCTAACACTGCTACTGCCTATAGAGCGTCCCTAGTGGCAGATGCTCTGACCTAACACTGCTACTACCTATAGAGCACCCCTAGTGGCTGCAGCTCTGGCCTAACACTGCTACTGCCTATAGAGCGCCCCCTAGTGGCTGCAGCTCTGGCCTAACACTGCTACTACCTATAGAGCGCCTCTAGTGGCTGCAGCTCTGGCCTAACACTGCTACTGCCTATAGAGCGCCCCCTAGTGGCTGCAGCTCTGGTCTAACACTGCTACTGCCTATAGTGCACCCTCTAGTGGCTGCAGCTCTGGCCTAACACTGCTACTGCCTATAGAGCGTCCCTAGTGGCAGATGCTCTGACCTAACACTGCTACTACCTATAGAGCACCTCCTAGTGGCTGCAGCTCTGGCCTAACACTGATACTACCTATAGAGCTCCCCCTAGTGGCTGCAGCTCTGGCCTAACACTGCTACTACCTATAGAGCGCCTCTAGTGGCTGCAGCTCTGGCCTAACACTGCTACTGCCTATAGAGCGCCCCCTAGTGGCTGCAGCTCTGGTCTAACACTGCTACTGCCTATAGTGCACCCTCTAGTGGCTGCAGCTCTGGCCTAACACTGCTACTGCCTATAGAGCGTCCCTAGTGGCAGATGCTCTGACCTAACACTGCTACTACCTATAGAGCACCCCTAGTGGCTGCAGCTCTGGCCTAACACTGCTACTGCCTATAGAGCGCCCCCTAGTGGCTGCAGCTCTGGCCTAACACTGCTACTGCCTATAGAGTGCATCCTAGTGGCTGCAGCTCTGGCCTAACACTGCTACTGCCTATAGAGCGCCCCCTAGTGGATGCAGCTCTGGCATAACACTGCTACTGCTTATAGAGCGCTCCCTAGAGGCTGCAGCTCTGGCCTAACACTGCTACTGCCTATAGAGCATCCCCTAGTGGCTGCAGCTCTGGCCTAACACTGCTACTGCCTATAGAGTGCCCCCTAGTGGCTGCAGCTCTGGCCTAACACTGCTACTGCCTATAGAGCGCCCCCTAGTGGCTGCAGCTCTGGCCTAACACTGCTACTGCCTATAGAGCGCCCCCTAGTGGCTGCAGCTCTGGCCTAACACTGCTACTGCCTATAGAGCTCCCCCTAGTGGCTGCAGCTCCGGCCTAACACTGCTACAGCCTATAGAGCGCCTCTAGTGGCTGCAGCTCTGGCCTAACACTGCTACTACCTATAGAGCGCCTCTAGTGGCTGCAGCTCTGGCCTAACACTGCTACTGCCTATAGAGCGCCCCCTAGTGGCTGCAGCTCTGGTCTAACACTGCTACTGCCTATAGTGCACCCTCTAGTGGCTGCAGCTCTGGCCTAACACTGCTACTGCCTATAGAGCGTCCCTAGTGGCAGATGCTCTGACCTAACACTGCTACTACCTATAGAGCACCTCCTAGTGGCTGCAGCTCTGGCCTAACACTGATACTACCTATAGAGCTCCCCCTAGTGGCTGCAGCTCTGGCCTAACACTGCTACTACCTATAGAGCGCCTCTAGTGGCTGCAGCTCTGGCCTAACACTGCTACTGCCTATAGAGCGCCCCCTAGTGGCTGCAGCTCTGGTCTAACACTGCTACTGCCTATAGTGCACCCTCTAGTGGCTGCAGCTCTGGCCTAACACTGCTACTGCCTATAGAGCGTCCCTAGTGGCAGATGCTCTGACCTAACACTGCTACTACCTATAGAGCACCCCTAGTGGCTGCAGCTCTGGCCTAACACTGCTACTGCCTATAGAGCGCCCCCTAGTGGCTGCAGCTCTGGCCTAACACTGCTACTGCCTATAGAGTGCATCCTAGTGGCTGCAGCTCTGGCCTAACACTGCTACTGCCTATAGAGCGCCCCCTAGTGGATGCAGCTCTGGCTTAACACTGCTACTGCTTATAGAGCGCTCCCTAGTGGCTGCAGCTCTGGCCTAACACTGCTACTGCCTATAGAGCATCCCCTAGTGGCTGCAGCTCTGGCCTAACACTGCTACTGCCTATAGAGTGCCCCCTAGTGGCTGCAGCTCTGGCCTAACACTGCTACTGCCTATAGAGCGCCCCCTAGTGGCTGCAGCTCTGGCTTAACACTGCTACTGCTTATAGAGCGCTCCCTAGTGGCTGCAGCTCTGGCCTAACACTGCTACTGCCTATAGAGCATCCCCTAGTGGCTGCAGCTCTGGCCTAACACTGCTACTGCCTATAGAGTGCCCCCTAGTGGCTGCAGCTCTGGCCTAACACTGCTACTGCCTATAGAGCGCCCCCTAGTGGCTGCAGCTCTGGCCTAACACTGCTACTGCCTATAGAGCGCCCCCTAGTGGCTGCAGCTCTGGCCTAACACTGCTACTGCCTATAGAGCTCCCCCTAGTGGCTGCAGCTCCTGCCTAACACTGCTACTGCATATAGAGCACCTCCTAGTGGCTGCAGCTCTGGCCTAACACTGCTACTGCCTATAGAGCACCCCCTAGTGGCTGCAGCTCTGGCCTAACACTGCTACTGCCTATAGAGAGCCCCCTAGTGCCTGCAGCTCTGGCCTAACACTGCTACTGCCTATAGAGCGGCCCCTAGTGGCTGCAGCTCTGGCCTAACACTGCTACTGCCTATAGAGCGCCCCCTAGTGGCTGCAGCTCTGGCCTAACACTGCTACTGCCTATAGAGTGCCCCCTAGTGCCTACAGCTCTGACCTAACACTGCTACTGCCTATAGAGCGCCCCCTAGTGCCTGCAGCTCTGGCCTAACACTGCTACTGCCTATAGAGCGCCCACTAGTGGCTGCAGCTCTGGTCTAACACTGCTACTGCCTATAGAGCGCCCCCTAGTGGCTGCAGCTCTGGCCTAACACTGCTACTACCTATAGAGCGCCTCTAGTGGCTGCAGCTCTGGCCTAACACTGCTACTGCCTATAGAGTGCCTCCTAGTGGCTGCAGCTCTGGCCTAACACTGCTACTGCCTATAGAGCATCCCCTAGTGGCTGCAGCTCTGGCCTAACACTGCTACTGCATACTAAGTGCCCCCTAGTGGCTGCAGCTCCGGCCTAACACTGCTACTGCCTATAGAGTGCCCCCTAGTGGCTGCAGCTCTGGCCTAACACTGCTACTGCCTATAGAGCATCCCCTGGTGGCTGCAGCTCTAGCCTAACACTGCTACTGCCTATAGAGCGTCCCCTAGTGGCTGCAGCTCTGGCCTAACACTGCTACTGCCTATAGAACGCCCCCTAGTGGCTGCAGCTCTGGCCTAACACTGCTACTGCCTATAGAGTGCCCCCTAGTGGCTGCAGCTCTGGCCTAACACTGCTACTGTCTATAGAGCACCCCCTAGTGGCTGCAGCTCTGGCCTAACACTGCTACTGCCTATAGAGAGCCCCCTAGTGCCTGCAGCTCTGGCCTAACACTGCTACTGCCTATAGAGCGGCCCCTAGTGGCTGCAGCTCTGGCCTAACACTGCTACTGCCTATAGAGCGCCCCCTAGTGGCTGCAGCTCTGGCCTAACACTGCTACTGCCTATAGAGTGCCCCCTAGTGCCTACAGCTCTGGCCTAACACTGCTACTGCCTATAGAGCGCCCCCTAGTGCCTGCAGCTCTGGCCTAACACTGCTACTGCCTATAGAGCGCCCACTAGTGGCTGCAGCTCTGGTCTAACACTGCTACTGCCTATAGAGCGCCCCCTAGTGGCTGCAGCTCTGGCCTAACACTGCTACTACCTATAGAGCGCCTCTAGTGGCTGCAGCTCTGGCCTAACACTGCTACTGCCTATAGAGCATCCCCTAGTGGCTGCAGCTCTGGCCTAACACTGCTACTGCATACTAAGTGCCCCCTAGTGGCTGCAGCTCCGGCCTAACACTGCTACTGCCTATAGAGTGCCCCCTAGTGGCTGCAGCTCTGGCCTAACACTGCTACTGCCTATAGAGCATCCCCTGGTGGCTGCAGCTCTAGCCTAACACTGCTACTGCCTATAGAGCGTCCCCTAGTGGCTGCAGCTCTGGCCTAACACTGCTACTGCCTATAGAACGCCCCCTAGTGGCTGCAGCTCTGGCCTAACACTGCTACTGCCTATAGAGTGCCCCCTAGTGGCTGCAGCTCTGGCCTAACACTGCTACTGTCTATAGAGCACCTTCTGGTGGCTGCAGCTCTAGCCTAACACTGCTACTGCCTATAGAGCGCCCCCTAGTGGCTGCAGCTCTGGCCTAACACTGCTACTGCCTATAGAACGCCCCCTAGTGGCTGCAGCTCTGGCCTAACACTGCTACTGCCTATAGAGTGTGCCCTAGTGGCTGCAGCTCTGGCCTAACACTACTACTGCCTATAGAGCGCCCCCGAGTGGCTGCAGCTCTGGCCTAACACTGCTACTGCCTATAGAGCTCTCCCTAGTGGCTGCAGCTCTGGCCTAACACTGCTACTGCCTATAGAGTGCCCCCTAGTGCCTACAGCTCTGACCTAACAATGCTACTGCCTATAGAGCGCCCCCTAGTGGCTGCAGCCCTGGCCTAACACTGCTCCTGCCTATAGAGTGCCCCCTAGTGCCTACAGCTCTGACCTAACAATGCTACTGCCTATAGAGCGCCCCCCAGTGGCTGCAGCTCTGGCCTAACACTGATACTGCCTATAGAGCACTCCCTAGTGGATGCAGCTCTGGCCTAACACTGCTACTGCCTATAGTGCACCCTCTAGTGGCTGCAGCTCTGGCCTAACACTGCTACTGCCTATAGAGCGTCCCTAGTGGCAGATGCTCTGACCTAACACTACTACTGCCTATAGAGCTCCCCCTAGTGGCTGCAGCTCTGGCCTAACACTGATACTGCCTATAGAGCACTCCCTAGTGGATGCAGCTCTGGCCTAACACTGCTACTGCCTATAGTGCACCCTCTAGTGGCTGCAGCTCTGGCCTAACACTGCTACTGCCTATAGAGCACGTCCTAGTGGCTGCAGCTCTTGCCTAACACTGCTCCTGCCTATAGAGCATCCCTTAGTGCCTGCAGCTCTGGCCTAACACTGCTACTGCCTATAGAGCGCCCCCTGGTGGCTGCGGCTCTGGCCTAACACTGCTACTGCCTATAGAGCGCCCCCTAGTGGCTGCAGCTCTGGCCTAACACTGCTACTGCCTATAAAGCGGCCCCTAGTGGCTGCAGCTCTGGCCTAACACTGCTACTGCCTATAGAGCGCCCCCTAGTGGCTGCAGCTCTGGCCTAACACTGCTACTGCCTATAGTGCACCCTCTAGTGGCTGCAGCTCTGGCCTAACACTGCTACTGCCTATAGAGCGTTCCTAGTGGCAGATGCTCTGACCTAACACTGCTACTACCTATAGAGTGCCTCTAGTGGCTGCAGCTCTGGCCTAACACTGCTCCTGCCTATAGAGTGCCCCCTAGTGCCTACAGCTCTGACCTAACAATGCTACTGCCTATAGAGCACCCCCTAGTGGCTGCAGCTCTGGCCTAACACTGCTACTGCCTATAGAACGCCCCCTAGTGGCTGCAGCTCTGGCCTAACAGTGCCACTGCCTATAGAGCGCCCCCGAGTGGCTGCAGCTCTGGCCTAACACTGCTCCTGCCTATAGAGCGCCCCCTAGTGGCTGCAGCTCTGGCCTAACACTGCTACTGCCTATAGTGCGCCCCCTAGTGGCTGCAGCTCTGGCCTAACACTGCTACTGCCTATAGAGCACCCCCTAGTGGCTGAAGCTCTGGACTAACACTGCTACTGCCTATAGAGCACCTCCTAGTGGCTGCAGCTCTGGCCTAACACTGCCACTGCCTATAGAGCTCCCCCTAGTGGCTGCAGCTCTGGCCTAACACTGCTACCGCCTATAGAGCACCCCCTAGTGGCTGCAGCTCTGGCCTAACACTGCTACTGCCTATAGAGCGCCCCCTAGTGGCTGCAGCTCTGGCGCTTTGAAAAGCGTGATATGAATGTTATTTGTCTTGTCTGTCTTGTCTAGTCATGAGAATCTGGGGGACAGCTATGGATGTGGCTAGAACCTTGGAAATCTCAGAGTTGTAGCAGTAGAGTGTTGAACTATATTGCCCATCAGCAAAAGCAAAAAGTTTTGAATCAGGATACCATTTACTGGCTAACTTAAAAATAAGAGTAAGCTTTCCGATATTCTGCCTTCATCAGACTGGAATCCTGTATGCTGACAAGATATTGGAGCACACAGCTATTTACATACAAGATAAACAGAGGAACACCAAGAGCCCCAATAGTGTAGTATGTATTGACAAAGGGGGTAATGACAAAGAGTAATCGTTGTTATACTCACAAACATGGGTCACCAATAGGCAACCACTGTAAAGGCAGGTGGGAAGATTATCCTGACCCCACTCAGGAATAAGAAGTCGCTCTCTGTAGATAGTAGAAAAGCGTCGCAACCCTCCACCCAGGGAGGATACAATATTATATAGGAGAGAACAGAGGCGCCAAAAGGATAAAAGCAACGCGTTTCATGGGTTAGCGCCCGCTTCCTCAGGCAATAGAAAAAGGAGTTACAGCATCTAGCAAAACAAACAACACTCGGTACCCCTGTCCGACAGACAGAGGTGCCGAGTGTTGTTTGTTTTGCTAGATGCTGTAACTCCTTTTCTATTGCCTGAGGAAGCGGGCGCTGACCCGTGAAATGCGTTGCTTTGTTTTATCTGGAGTTCGTTAATAAATAGACTGAATGTACAGTCGTGTTGTGTCTGCTTGGAGGGAGTAAGTCCACCACTGCCTCCTCTAATTACCAAGTTTTGGCTTTTAAGCTCCTTTAAAACCCCTTTTATCCTTTTGGCGCCTCTGTTCTCTCCTATATAACAGCTATTTACATGCTACATCAAAAGGGAATACATGGATTTTTTGGGAATCATAAATACATGTCATTAAGATGCCTAGATTGAAACCAGACATCCAGAGTCTTGAAAGGATGTCAGCTGTTTTATGACAAAGAGATAAGAAAAATCTCATAAACGTACCCATGTACTGTTGTTACCTGGGGTGTAACAATAGACTCTGCAAGGGTTGCCTCCACAGGGGGGCCCAGAAGCCACAGGGGGCCTGTGCGGGGGGGGGGGGGGGGGGGGGGGACTTGAGAGACTGACAGCTAAGGGCATGGAGAGAAAAAAATGTATTCTGCTCTCGCACCATTGTTATATTGACTGCATGTGTCCACCACACAGATAAGGAATCATACACACTTTGGAATTTCTACACTGTCCCTTCTCCCTAGGGTTCTTAAAAAACATCTGTCTCACACTGCTGCGAAGTTCTGATGACTTCATGTACAACGTTAAAAACAAAGAAGTCACATTTTGACTGTCCCTTAGCAATCACTCAAAGAGATTCCTAGATTCTTATCACACACAGGCTAGTGACCTTATGGTGTCTGATTACTTTTACAACACAATGGAGTGGGTAAGATTGATGTCTGACTGTTGCTGTCTCATTGTTGTCTCATACTGAGTCCAAGACCCTGTAATTACAGTACCAATCAGTGACTTTCTGAATGTTACAGTGAATACTATATCTTATGTTCAGCATGTCACTATTGTTCCTCCACATAGCATGTGCTCTCATGTAGTAAAATAATATGTCTGTGTGTGTATGTATGTACTGGGAGCAGAGCTGCAACGAGGGACTTGTCGGCTGCAAGGGGCTGGAGGAAGCCCCGGGTAAGTAGATCTGGGGGTAGCATAGATTGCCTGACATTTCCTTTGAGTCTGAGTGTTTTTATCTGCATTGGGAAAACACATTGTTTTTCCTGTGCAGAAAGCGAGGGGGGTGGGGGGCCCCATCCAAAGTTTCAAGGGGGGGGGGGGCATCCAAAGTTTTGCAGGGGGGCCCAGTGATGTCTAGTTACGCCCCTGGTTGTTACAGATTGCCCAGCAAGCTCACGGTGAACCAGAACTCCTCAGAGCCCGCTCCAATCTGAATACTGGTAGTTGCAAATACCTTCTGTTTTAAGAAGGCAAACTTCTGGTTTTCATATCAACACCCATGAACTCTAGCTCAGAGTTCCCCATCCCTGTCCTCAAGGCCCACCAACAATACATGTTTTGCAGGAAACCACACAGAATCACGGGTGGGGTAATTAGTGCATCAGCATAGCTCATTAACTGGGCCGCACGGTGGCGTAGTGGTTAGCTCTCTCGCCTTGCAGGGCTGGGTCCCTGGTTCGAATCTCAGCCAGGGCACTATCTGCAAAGAGTTTGTATGTTCTCTCCGTGTCTGCGTGGGTTTCCTCCGGGCACTCCGGTTTCCTCCCACATTCCAAAAACGGATAAGTTAATTGGCTCCCCCCTAAAAATTGGCCCTAGACTACAGTACTTACACTACATAATATAGACACATGGCAATGGTAGGGATTAGATTGTGAGCTCCTTTGAGGGACAGTTAGCGACAAGACAATATATATATATATATATATATATATATATATATATATATATACATACACTGTACAGCGCTGCGTAATATGTCAGCGCTATATAAATACTAAATAATAATAATAATAATAATAACTACCTCCGTGGATTTATACAAAACATGCACTGTGGGTGAGCCCTGAGGACAGGGTTGGGGAACACTGCTTAGCTGATATTTCATCTTCCCGGAGATTTATGTCGCAGGCAGAACTTTAAAAGTGGCTCGCCATACATCTCTCGTTCTGTCACCAGGTCAACCATCAGATAGATCCTTCACACTGCAGACCAAATCTATTGGGAATCGTCCTAGTGCCTCCACCTGCCAGGCCGCTACTCATGTAGTAGTGTGTACCTTAAGGGATTTGTTTTAAATTGTTCTTTATTGAGCATCTATGAATTTTCTAATGCACATAATGCACATTTTCTCCTATGTCCTTGTCGGAGTGTACATCTCTCCTACTGAGCTGCCCATCTTTCGGGAGCACTTGGGCTCCTGAAGACATCCGAAACCTTCTGCATCGGCAGAGAGCCTACGAGCGGGGGTGACAGCCACTGATGATTGTAATCAGCTAATTACGATTACGCAAACTTTTGTGCAAATTTTCGCTTTTACGCTTATACGTAATTACGATTTGTAAATGCAATTGATTTCGTATAGTGATTTGTAATTTCACCTAAAATAAAGCGTAATTTTTGCGTGATTTCATGCCAACTTTGGCGGTGATTGGTGAATAGTAAAGCCCTCATACATAATAGTGACACCAAAATTGCTACATATGTTAAGGAGAATAGTGAGCACAAGTCAATTTTCCAAAAACACCCTGTAGTTTCTGAGAAAATCGATTTTAAAAATGCAAAGAAAAAATGTTTTTTTAAACTAAAAATATGTGTAACGATTTGTGTCAGCAAGGGACAGAATTCTGATTATTAGGTGATCTGCAGTATCACCTATAATGCAGATATATACCTGATTATATGGTGATCTGCAGAATCACCTATAATACTGGTATATCAGAAGCTGATGTGACAACAAATAGCAATGAGTGATTGGTGCAACAGTAATACTGATAAGAGCTATACCTCACCAGAGGAGCTGGTGGGTATTAACAGTACAGCGCCTCTCACCAGAGACAAGGGCCCTCTGGTGAGAGTAGAGTGGTCAGACTAATCGGGTTGGCAACAGACAGACAGATGCAGTATAAAATCGGAAGGCAGAGACAGAAAGGTATAAACAGGCAGAGTCAGCAGCAAGATCAGGTGGGCAGAGGTACAGAATCACTGAGCAGAAGAGTAGTCAGAACGAACCAGAGTCAAGCACAGATAATAACACAGTAATGAATAATATTATAGCTATCAAACAATTCCTATCTTATGTGAAATCCCCAGTTTCCTCCCGGATCAAAGCACACCGGATCTAAGGTCTGAGCGCTAACACCAAGTATTCGCAACAGCAGACAAGTTGCCAGTGATTCAGCTAGGCTTTTGAAGCAGAGAAGATCCCTCCGTCACGCCCACTCCTCTCAGCCAATGAGGAGCGACGAGTGTCTCCTCTGACGTCAGCCGACTGGCCGGTCAGCTGACGCGCCTCCTCCCCGCATAAAGGTCCTGTCTGTGTGCAACTGACTAACCAGTCCTTTTTAATTTGTACCCAATATTCTCCTTAACAAATCTAGCAATTTTGGTAGCAATGGACTGTATGGGGGCTGTGCTATTAACAGCTAAAGTCGCAAAATTGCGCGGAAATTAAACGGAAAATTCTGCAAAATTATAAAATATTACTATTACATATAAAATGAATGACGATTTTTCTGAAATTTCTCGTTACGATTACGATGTGTAAATGCGAATTTCGATGCGAAATTTCGGCCCATCACTGGTGACACCGCTAGAACAAGGGATCCGAAAGAGGAGAGGGAAGGCTCTATAGGACCGGGACAAATGGGCAAATACATTTCATGGGTTTTAATTACAGTAGCATGCATTGTTTAAAAACTATAATGGCCGAAAACTGAAAAATAATGAATTTTTTCCCACCTTTTTTTCCTTTTTTCCCATTAAAACACATTTAGAATAAAATAATTCTTGGCATAATGTCCCACCTAAAGAAAGCCTAATTGGTGGCGAAAAAAACAAGATATAGTTCATTTCATTGTGATAAGTAATAATAAAGTTATAGACGAATGAATGGAAGGAGCGCTGAAAGGTGAAAATTGCTCTGGTGCTCAAGGGATAAAAACCCTCTGTTGTGAAGTGGTTAATATTTAGGTCACCTCAGGTTTGGGGTTGAGAGAGCCATACTTTATTATGGGGGCAAGTAACTCCCTCCTGTCCATGGGCCTCCATTTGCACTATAATCCCAGAATATTTGCTCCAAGTTTGGTGGCTGTAGCTTCAAAACTTTATGAGTGGCTGTGATTTGATTATAGCTAAACTTTAATTTAGCTCTGCCCGCTTTTGGCTACCAACCAAAAAGTCACATAGGACACTCGCCCCAGACCCCGCATATGACACTCGCCCCAGACCCCGCGTACACTACGGCCGCCTCTGTTGGAAGGAGATCAGAGAATTTTGCTTATTTAGAATGAATTTTCAAAGTCTGCGCACAGCTTCCTTTGCAACACTCAGACACAGACTCGTTAGTTTTTGTAATGCATTTATTAGCAGATTGCTTCAAGTGAGTACATGAGAACTGCGGTTATTGGCGAGTAACGCATGCGTAATCTTTCTGTACAATTAGCATTTTCATTACACTGACGCATTTTTACATGCTTGTTTTATAGATACAGAAAAGTTTTTTATATATATATATTTGACTAGAGGGGGACGGTCAGATGCAAATACTTCTGTCTTGCAATCAAATTGTATGCAGCTTGGCATTGGATCAATCAAATGTACGTCCTGTGGACTTTGGTTGGCCATATTCCAAGCGGCATACAAAATGCATTACATTTGTAGGAAAGACATTATTATCATCTCCTTTACAAGATGTATTATTTATCTACAAATAAGTAGCCAAAGCACAAAGTGAAACCAGATAACTAGTTGGATTCGAATGGTAAAGTCACAAATAGGAATGTTCAGTGAGATGCAAATCATTACGAATTGATGCAGGATTATGCAAATTGTGTATGCAAATTTATGCAGCTTGGAAATTTTACCTCAGCAGGATTTGATTGGTTAATCAATCTACAGCTAACTTTAGCTGAATGCAGCAACAACTCAAAATTGTTTGCATCTCATGGACCACCCCTAGTCACAAAACATCAGCCACGTTTCATGGGGTTGAGTGGACCTGTCATTTGGTGGCAATTAGGGATGATCCTACTACCAATTACTGAATCTGAGAGAGCCTGAAGGTGCGTAAACACATGCGACGATCGTTCCCCGATCATTTCAAACGACGATTGTTTGAAAAAAAGCAGCGAACGACCATGAAGTCTAACGATGGGCGAGCTAGATCGTTCAAAACGAACGATCTAGCTTGGCGGATTTTTCCCAACGACGATCGTTTGCAAAAGTAGTACATCGTTGGAAACGATCGTTCGTACTAAGCTTGACATACGCATTTCGCTATTTCTCCATGGAACTTTTCATTTTTATGCGCAAGCGAAATAGTTGCTTTATGTAATGTAACGTTCGTTTTAACGATCAGATCGTTACACACCTTTTAAAACTAACTTTACTTAGGTTGTTCTTTCTTAAATTAAAAGTTCGTTCATCGTTCATAACGAACGATCGTTGTTGCATGTGTGTACGTAGCTTAAGCGCTTTGAGTCCTATGGGAGAAAAGCGCTATAGAAATGTTATTGTATTGTTTTGTATTGTATGATCAATGATATGCAGATATTTTGGCATTTATGCAGATGTATGTACATTTTTTTGCAAATACGTATATGCAGCTAGAAAATAGACCAATCCATTTGAATGTGGGTGAGACTTGGTTGGTCCATTTTCAAGCTGCATATATTTGCATAATATTTACATAAATTTGCATGAACTTGGAAATATTTGCATCCTCCCTAGTGGTAATGTCTATTGGTCATTCAGTAGCAATGATAATTGCCCATTTAGTATTGAGAAGTGTTGAATACTAATTAGTGATGAGCGTTGGATCATAAGTAGGGATGGTCGGTGATGCTGATTTTCGATTCCACGGAAATTCCGATTTCTGCCAATGCTGAATCTGCGGATTTCCGACTTTTGACTTTCCGATTTTTAGGAGTCTTTTTTTCGGGTGACTTTTTGCATTCGCCGATTGGCCAATACTTCTAAGTTGACTCTGCATTTTTCTGATTGGTCGAACGCTTCCAAGTTTTGTGATTGGGCTAAAATGACTAAGTTGCGGTAGTGCGGTATTTACACGGAAATCTGATTTTCTTTTTCTGATCAGAAATGTGGATTTCCAATCGGGAATGTGAAAATTTGAATTCCCTGAGATCTGAATGAGCGTACCTAATCATTAGTGAGGATTGTTAGCCATTTAGTAGAAATAATTGTTGGAAATTCAGTGTTATCGGTTGTTGGTCATTCAGTAAGGGCTGGTACACTCCAGAGCGGTTCTGGAGCGTTTTTAAACTATCTGGCTAGTTTGAAAACCGCTTGGGTAATGTATTTCAATGGGCTGGCGCACACCAGAGCGGTTCATTTTTTCCACAAACGCAAACTCGGGGGCTGCAGCATTTCTTTAGATTTCGGAAGCGGTTCTGCCTCAATGATATGTACTGTATAGGAAAGGGGAAAACCGCTCTGAAAGACGCTAGATCAGAGCGGTTTTCCAGGCGTTTTTGCTTCAGTAACTGTAACAATATATGAAATCTGCTACACAAAAACGCTCCCAAAACCACTAGGCATGTGTAGAAAACGTCTCTAAACATGCCTAGAATCGCTCTGAAATCTGCTCCACAACCTTCTAGCGTTTTGCGGATCTGCTAGAGGTTTTTGGTGTGCACTGGGCCTAAGGGTTATTATTGGATATTCAGGTCCATGTGCAATTAACGGTTTTCCTTAGTTTTCTCCCAGGTGCTATTCTCACAACTTGTCAATAAAATTCATTTGAAACCACCAGCAAGCAAGAAAATACCAACAATAATTTTGATAGCCCCTATTCACCTGCTTTTTGGTACTTTTTTAATTGAAGAGCGCTGAAAAGTTACTTAAAAGAGAAGATGAAATATGATCTCCTAGGAGAAAAAACTCAGCAGAAAATGTTCATTACATATGGACCTCAGTGTCAGTGACATTTGTACGGTAGTGACTGTTGAATACTCAGTTGGGGTGATAGTTGGTTAGTCAGTGTCAGTGGCTGTTGGATATTCAGTGTCAGTGATTGTTGGTTATTCAGTGTCTGTTGGATATTCAGTGTCAGTGATTGCTCATCATTCAGTGTCAGTGATTGCTGGTCATTCAGTGTCGGTGATTGCTGGTCATTCAGTGTCAGTGATTGCTGGTCATTCAGTGTAGGTGATTGCTGGTCATTCAGTGTCAGTGATTGCTGGTCATTCAGTGTCAGTGATTGCTGGTCATTCAGTGTCAGTGATTGCTGGTCATTCAGTGTCAGTGATTGCTGGTCATTCAGTGTCTGTGATTGCTGGTCATTCAGTGTCGGTGATTGTTGGTCATTCAGTGTCGGTGATTGCTGGTCATTCAGTGTCGGTGATTGTTGGATATTCAGTGTTGGTGATTGCTGGTCATTCAGTGTCGGTGATTGCTGGCCATTCAGTGTCGGTGATTGTTGGATATTCAGTGTCGGTGATTGCTGGTCATTCAGTGTCGGTGATTGCTGGCCATTCAGTGTCGGTGATTGCTGGTCATTGAGTGTCGGTGATTGCTGGTCATTCAGTGTCGGTGATTGTTGGATATTCAGTGTCGGTGATTGTTGGATATTCAGTGTCGGTGATTGCTGGTCATTCAGTGTCGGTGATTGCTGGCCATTCAGTGTCGGTGATTGCTGGCCATTCAGTGTCGGTGATTGCTGGCCATTGAGTGTCGGTGATTGCTGGTCATTCAGTGTCGGTGATTGTTGGATATTCAGTGTCGGTGATTGCTGGTCATTCAGTCTCAGTGATTGCTGGTCATTAAGTGTCGGTGATTGCTGGTCATTGAGTGTCGGTGATTGCTGGTCATTGAGTGTCGGTGATTGCTGGTCATTGAGTGTTGGTGATTGCTGATCATTGAGTGTCGGTGATTGTTGGTCATTGAGTGTCGGTGATTGCTGGTCATTGAGTGTCGGTGATTGTTGGTCATTGAGTGTCGGTGATTGCTGGTCATTGAGTGTTGGTGATTGTTGGTCATTGAGTGTCGGTGATTGTTGGTCATTGAGTGTCGGTGATTGCTGGTCATTCAGTGTCAGTGATTGCTGGTCATTGAGTGTCGGTGATTGCTGGCCATTCAGTGTCGGTGATTGCTGGTCATTGAGTGTCGGTGATTGTTGGTCATTGAGTGTCGGTGTTTGTTGGTCATTGAGTGTCGGTGATTGCTGGTCATTGAGTGTCGGTGATTGCTGGTCATTCAGTGTCAGTGATTGCTGGCCATTCAGTGTCGGTGATTGCTGGTCATTGAGTGTCGGTGATTGCTGGTCATTGAGTGTCGGTGAATGTTGGTCATCGAGTGTCGGTGAATGTTGGTCATTGAGTGTCGGTGATTGCTGGCCATTGAGTGTCGGTGATTGCTGGCCATTGAGTGTCGGTGATTGCTGGTCATTGAGTGTCGGTGATTTCTGGTCATTCACATTTAGTTTCGGTGATTGTTGGTCATTCCGTTCAGTGACCAACCCAGAGAAGTTGCACATAAACAAGAGATACTTGAACAATGGAATACACTTACTAAGAAGATAATTTATTATGGAACTGTGCATCAAAAAGATAAAAACATCAAAAGAACCATAATATCTCCTCATATACTGTATGTACCATGTAAGGTAATTAAAGGTTGTCTGCTTATAATTGATGAGCCCAAAAATAAGCTGTTTTCAATTATAATGAATACATTTGCAACAATAATTGGATAAAAGCTTGGTATGTACAAAAACTATGTGAAAGCTAAGAAATAAATAATACACAAATACATATTATGCTTGCTAAAAAGTGCTTGAGTTGTCACAATCAATATCAATCAATTGAATGTAATAAGGTGCTAAGTTCTAGTAAATACTATATGACTGCTGATAACACAACTAACCACAGACATTGCTGCTGGGGTGTATTGCAGAATGTAAATTAATCAAGTCCTAATTGTGCAAATAAAGCATAAGGGCTGAAACCCACAGGAGCGCTTTTGGCAGCGTTTTGGCAGCGCTGCGATATGCTAGCACTTTGCCAAAATGCTGGGCTAATGTTAATGGATGGGGCAACTTCCACAGGAGCGATTGCGTTTCCCAGAAACGCAAACGCAGGACCTGCAGCATTTTGGGAGCGTTAGCGCTTCAATGTAAAGTATTGAAATGCTAGCGGAAATGCTCAGCAAAACCTAAACTGAGCGGTTTTGCTAGCGTTTTGCGGTTCAGCACACTGTAGCAAAATGAAAAATAATTCACAGGACCAATCAGGATAAAAACGCGAAATGCAAAACGCTACGCAACCGCTGAGCAAACAAATACAATGTTGCAAAACGCGACCGAAAACGCGCATGAATCCGCTTGCAAACCGCTCAGACAAAACGCTAGCGGTAGCGTTTCGCGTTTGCTGATTTCAGTGGGTTCCAGGCCTAAGGGAAAATGTGTATAAAGCACAAAAAGCTGCAATTAATTATAATTAATACAGTTGCAACAATAATTAGATAAGAACAGTATGTGTAAAAAAAAAAAAAAAAACCCACAAAAAAAATTTGAACTGTCAAAATCAATATCAATAAAATGAATGCAATGAGGTCCCAAGTCCTCCATGGAAGTTGCACATAGCTGTGAGTGTGTAAGGCCCGCCCCTGACCACGGTTGCACCGCAGGGACTCTATGGGCCCTGACACACCAAGTGTTTTGTGGGCCCTTTTTTAATTTTTGAAAAACGCCTCCATTGACTTACAATACAGTTGCGGTAAAATCACTGCAAAATTGCCAGCATCTTGATATTTTGAAAAATCGCAATCACGGCAATTTTAATGTAAGTCAATAGGGGTGCTTTTTTTAAAAGATGAAAAGGACCCGGCCACAAAAAGCTCTTTGGTGTGTCAGGGCCCTATCTCTTGCTACAGGCTGTGAGCACACTGGGCATTGCAGGAACCAATGTATTTTCTGCATTGTGCATTTTTATTTTTTGCATTTTTGTATGTTTACGATTACACTTCACTTTTGCGTTATTTTATTGAGCTTTTTGTGGGTTTCACATTTGCATTTTTTAGGAATTTCCCTAATCAATGGAGTAAAATACAGTAACATTAAAAATAAAAAGCATGTAAAAACGCATTCCTCTGCGTCTCCCTTCAGATACATTATGTGCATTTTACATGCGTTTTTGAAAATTATGCAGCAAGTTATGCATTTTCAAAAACGCGGGTACGTGCATTTTTACATGCGGTCCATAGACTTTCATTATCGCCAAAAATGCTAGTGCTTCTGCCTAGTGAGTTTCCTATCCACACTCATTGCAGGGCCCACTCTGCCGGGTAAGGCCTCTACCAGACAAGAGGCTGTGTATTTGACGGGAGGCTGTGTGTTTGCCAAACAGTTCAACCTCCCATCTGCTGCCCACGGGTGCAATTTAGGTGTAATTGAAATGCAGCCGAATTTCAGCGGTAGTAGCACCACGCGTGCCAAGCGCTGAGACGTGGTGGCGTTACTCAGCTGCAGAGGACCGTGACATGTCGAGTCTGAGCACAGCTGCACTCGGATATGACCCCAGGGGGAGTGCCTGTGCTGCGCTGGTACCGAACGCTAATAAGCGCCCAGCTGGTGTAGAAGAACAAATGACAGACGGTGACTTCACTGCCTGTCAGTTGCCCATCTGAAAGGCATGGGACCCACTACAAATCACAAATTGCTAGCGCAATCGCTAGCGTTTTTAAGTAGCGTTTTGTAAGTGATGTCATGAGCGTTTTCTGCCGATTTTGGTAGCGATTTTAAAAAGTGTAAGCTTTTTGCCATCGATTGTGATAAGGATATGCGATTAGCCTTTTTAATTCTGATTGGTTCTTTCAAATTATTGTAATTTTTTTTACAGTTTGCAGTAATTTAAAATACCTTACATTGAAGCTCAAACGCTCCCAAAATGCTGCATGTCCTGCAATTGCGATTTTGCTGATCGCAATCTCTACTGTGGAATTTGTTACATATATCTACATTGGCAGAGCATTTACAGAAATTGCTAGCGATTTAAAGCACTGCCTAAATGCTCAAAAAAGCGATTTATTAGGTTCCAGGCCAAAGTTTTTAAAGCACATTGTACTTTATGCACACTGTACCTTAGGGTTTAAGCCCATTAGCAGCCTTTTCTAGAGGTGCGTACACACATGCGACTATAGTCGTTTGAAACGATCGTTCCCCGATCGTTTCAAACGACGATCGTTTAAAAAAAAAGCTGACAACGACCATTAAGTCTAACGACGGACGAGCTAGATCGTTAAAAAGGAATGATCTAGCTTGGCGGATTTTTTCCAACGACGATCGTTTGCAAAAGTGGTACATCGTTGGAAACGGTCGATCGTAGTAGGCTTGACATTCGCATTTCGCTATTTCTCCATGGAACTTTTCATTTTTATGTGAACGCACAATAGTTGCTTTACGTGATGTAACGTTCGTTCTAATGATCAGATCGTTACACACTTTTAAAAACTAACTTTACTTAGGTCGTTCTTTTGTCAATTAACAGTTCATTCATCGTTCACAACGAACGATCGTTGTCGCATGTGTGTACGTAGCTTTAGCGCTAGTGATTTGAAAAAGCTCTTGCTAATGCAATGCTACGGGGGATTTTTATAAAATCCCATCGCTCCAGTGGGATCACACACATAGCATTACATTAGCAAGAGCTTCTCACATCACAAAGCGCTCAGAAAATCGCTCCTAGTGGGTACCAGGCCTTATGCTTTTCTCAACAATTAGAACTTTATCATTTCACAGTCTACAATACACACCAGCAGCAATGTGCCCGTGATTAGTTGATTTCGAATTGTTACAAGCAGTCTTAAGGTGCGTACACACATGCGACTATAGTCGTTTGTAACGATCGTTCCCCGATCTTTACCAACGACGATCGTTACAAAAAACAAACCACCGACTATTAAGGCAAACGACGAACGAGCCAAATCGCTACAAAAGAAAGTTCTGTCTCGGCGGATTTTAACCAACGACGATCGTTTGCAAAAGTAGTACATCGTTGGAAACGATCGTTCGTACTAGGCTTGACATGCACATTTCACTATTTCTCCGTGGAACTTCTCATTTTTATGCGCAGGCGCAATAGTTGCTTTCTGTGATGTAACGTTCGTTCTAACGATCAGATCGTTACACACATTTTAAAACTATCTTTACTTAGGTCGTTCTTTCATCAATTAAAAGTTCGTTCGTCGTTCTTAACGAACGATCGTTGTCACATGTGTGTACGTAGCATTATAGTATTTACTTAGCGCCTCATTGCATTCATTTTATTGATATTGATTCTGACAGTTCAAGCATTTTTTTTTTTTTTGCGAGCATAATATGTATTTGTATATTTGTTTTTGACTTATTACCTTTCACATATTTATTTATTTTTTTTACACAAGTTCTTATTTAATTGTTGTTGCCTATTTATTCATTATAATTAATTGGACATTTTTATAATTTATGCACATTGCACCTTAGGCTTTCTTTTTTTTGCATAATTATGACTTGATTATTCCACATACTACAAAACACACTATACATATAATTTATTTTTGGGCTCATACATCTATAATAAGCGGACAGCCTTTACTTACCTTACATGGTACATATATAGGGCTGGAACCCACAAGAGCGTTTTTTTGAGCATTTTGGCAGCGCTGCGATACGCTAGCGTTTTGCCAAAACGCTCAGCTGCTGTTAATGGATGGGGCAACTTCCACAGGAGCGTTTGCGTTTCCCAGAAACGCAAACGCAAGACCTGCAGCATTTTGGGAGCTTTAGCGCTTCAATGTAAAGTATTGAAACGCTAGCAGAAACGCTCAGCAAAACCTAAACTGAGCGGTTTTGCTAGCGTTTTGCGGTTCAGCACACTGTAACAAAATTAAAAATAATTCACAGGACCAATCAGGATAAAAACGCGAAACGCAAAACGCTACACAACCGCTGAGGAAAAAAATACACTGTTGCAAAACGCGACCGAAAACTCGCATGAATCCGCTTGCAAACCGCTCATGCAAAACGCTAGCGGTTGCGTTTTGCGTTTGTGGATTTCAGTGGGTTCCAGGCCATAGGGAGATTTTATTTATTTATTTTAATGTTTTTATCTTTTTGATGGACACATCATTCAGTGTCAGTGACTGTTGGATATTCAGTGTCGGTGATAATTAGATATTCATTGTCAGTGATTGTTGGTCATTCAATGTCAAGGATTGTTGGATATTCAGTATTGGTTGATTGTTGGTCATTTAGTGTCGGCGGTGATTGTTGGTCATTCAGGGTCAGTGATTGTTGGTCATTCAGTGGCGGTGATTGTTGGATATTCCTTGTCGATGATTATTGGATATTCAGTGTCGTGATTGTTGGTCATTCAATGACGGTGGTTGTTGGATATTCCGTATTGGTGATTGTTGGTCATTCAGTGTCAGTGATTGGTGGTCATTCGGTGTCTGTGATTATTTGATATTCACAGTGTCGGCGATTGTTGGTAATTCAGTGTCGGTGATTTTTAGTTATTCAGTGTTGGTGATTGTTGGTTATTCATTGGCGGTGATTGTTGGTCATTCAGTGTCTGTGATTCTTTGATATTCAGTGTTAGGCCCAGTGCACACCAAGCGGTTTTTGGAGCGATCCGCCGGCCGCATCCGCCTATAAAAACGCTTGTCTAATGTATTGCAATGGGATGGTGCACGCCGGCGGTTTGCGGTTTTTGCCAAGCCGCAAACGCGCCTCCTGCTGCGCGTTTGCGGATTTCGGAAGCGTTTTGTCCTCAATGTAAAGTATAGGAAAAACGCAAACCGCTCTGAAAAACGCTACTTCAGAGCGGTTTGCCAGGCATTTTTGTTACAGTAGCTGTTCAGTAACAGCTTTTACTGTAACAATATGTGTAATCTGCTACACAAAAACGCACCCAAAACCGCTAGGTATGTTTAGAAAACCTCTCTAAACATACCTAGAATCGCTCTGAAATCAGCTCCCAAAACCGCTAGCGTATTGCGGATCTGCTAGCGGTTTTGGTGTGCACTGGGCCATAGTGATTGTTGTTAATTCAGTGTCGGTGATTGTTGGTAATTCAGTGTCAGGCCCAGTGCACACCAAAACCGCTAGCAGATCGTCAAAACGCTAGCAGTTTTGGGAGCAGAGAGCCGATATTTGCTGGGTGCACACCGAGCGGATTTTGTATGTGATCCGCCGGCCGCATCTGCATCAGCATCCGCGTGGCTAATGTATCTCTATGGGCTGGTGCACACCGGCGGTTTGAGGTTTTAAGCAAACCGCAAACGTGCAGCAGGAGGCACGTTTGCGGCTTGCTAAAAACCTCATACCGCCGGTGTGCACCAGCAAATAGAGATACATTAGCCACGCAGATTTTCAGGCGGATTCGGCCGGCGGATCCGCCCGGTGTTCACTGGGCCTCAGTGATTGTTGATAATTCAGTGTCAGTGATTTTTGGTCATTCATTGGCGGTGATTGTTGGTCATTCAGCGTCAGTGATTTTTAGTCATTCCGTGTCTGAGCGTTTTTTAAAACGCTTGGGGGTAGAAAACAGCTTGGCTAATGTATTTCAATGGGCTGGTGCACACCAGAGCGGTTCATTTGTTCCCGACGCGCAAACTCGGTTCCTGCAGCATTTTTGAGATTTCTGAGGCGCTTTTGCCTCAATGTTAAAATTAGAAAAGTAGAAAACTGCTCTGAAAAACGCTAGATCAGAGTGGTTTTTCTTACAGAAGCTGTTCAGGTACAGCTTTACTGTAACAAAATATCAAATCTGCTACACAAAAACTCTCCAAAAAACGCTAGGCACTCGCTCTAAACATGCCTAGAATCGCTCTGAAAAACCTCTTTAAAAATAGCTAGAGTTTGCGGACCCGCTAGCGGATTTTAGTGTGCACTGGCCCTGTGATTGTTGGATATTCAGTGTCGGTGATTATTGGTCATTCAATGGCGGAGATTGTTGGTCATTCATTGGCGGAGATTGTTGGTCATTCATTGGCGGAGATTGTTGGTCATTCATTGGCGGAGATTGTTGGTCATTCAGTGTGGGTAATTTTTAGTCATTCCGTGTCGGTGATTGTTGGATATTCAGTGATGGTGATTGTTGGTCATTCAGTGATGGTGATTGCTGGTCATTCAGTGATGGTGATTGCTGGTCATTCAGTGATGGTGATTGCTGGTCATTCAGTGATGGTGATTGCTGGTCATTCAGTGTCGGTGATTGTTGGATATATTGTGTTGGTGACCATTGGAAATTCAGTGTCGGTGATTGTTGGTCATTCAGGGGTGGTAATGGTTGGTCATTCTGTGTTGTTGACTGTTGGATATCCAATGATGGTGATCGTTGGTTATTCAGTGTTGGTGATTGCTGGTCATTGATTGGTGGTTATTGTTGGTCATTCAGGGGCAGTGAATGTTGGTCATTTAGTGTCAATGTTTCTTTAATATTCAGTGGTAGTGATTGTTGGTCATTCAGGAGCGGTGATTGCTGTATATTCAGTGTCAGTGATTGTTGGTCATTCAGTGTCAGTGATTGTTGGTCATTCAGTGTCGGTGTTTGTAGGTTTTTTAGTGCCTGTGATTGATGGTCATTCATGTCGATGGTTGTTGGTCATTCATTGTTGGGAATTGTTGGTCATTCTGTGATGGTGATTGTTGGATATTCAGTGTGTGGGGTCACTGGTCATTCAGTGTCCGTGATTGTTGGTCATTCAGTGATGGTGATTGCTGGTCATTGAGCGTCGATGATTGTTGGTTATTCAGTGATGGTGTTTACTTATTAAGTAGTGGCTATAATTGGTCACTAAGTAGCAATAATTGTTGGTGATTCTGTAGCACAACTGTAAAAACTTTGCACAAAACAAGCCCCCAATAGGAAAAAAAAATGATCATAACCAGGGATGCTCTGACGAGTAGCTACTAGGTAAGTCTTGTAGCTACTTGGATTTGAAATGTTAATTAATGTTAATTAAACAGCTGTGACCGCAGGAGATGGGGGGTTAACTTACCCATGTACCCTATGCGTTCCATTCGCGTCAAAAATCGCATTCCATGACACTCCCATACTGCCTCCTTCAAGCCGGAAGTAGGAAGCGCAGGAGTGACGTGGAATGTGACGTGTTACGCGAATGGAACGCGTAGGGCGCATGGGTAAGTTACTTCCCCGTCTCCTGTGGTCGCAGCTGTTTAATTAACATTCACATTTCAAATCTGAGTAGCTACGAGACTTGTAGCTACTCGTAAGAGTATCCCTGGTCATAACTAGGGATGGTCAATGAGATATTAAAAAAAGTACGTTCATTTATATGGAAATGTATGCAGCTTGAAAATAGCTCAATCAAGTGCCGCAGCAGCTTTGTTCTATGAGTCCATGTTCAAACGACTACAATTAACATAAATTTGCATAAAATCTGCATCAACTAGAATTATTTGCGTCTTATTGACCATCCGAATGGTATTTTTCTACGACAACTTTTTAGTAGATTTGCACTTTAACACACAGCTGACGTAGCATAATATTCTCCTGTCACTCGCATTGCCCGTGATGGAAATTCTCTGAATAACCGCAAACTGGAATGTCAGCGTCCGCCTTGTCCTCCTGCAGCTCCTCAACGTAACAGACTTTCCCCAGCTCTCCTTCTGCAAAGCGCAAGAAATGGTGCACAAACGGTTTGACTTTGAACTCTTCAGTCCCATGGCAGTGTTCATACTGTAAAGAGATAATGTCAACACTGTGAATAATGTATGCAGCCAGTATATAGATCAATAAATATGTAGAGAAATACAAGCACAGCAGATTATGGGGTGAGTACAATTAGATGCATAACGCTTCACACAATGGAGTAGAGCAGGGCCGGCCTTAGGTTTTACAGCGCCCTGAGCGAAGCCAGATTATGGTGCCCCCCCCCCCCCCCTCATCCTACACACACACACACAATAGGTAATATTGGGATGGACAGACAGACAAATATATATATACATTGAGAGAGAGATAGAGACACACAGATATAGGGATGGATGGAGGGAGGGAGGGGGGGAGAGAGAGAGACATACAGAGAGAGAGAGAGAGAGAGACATACAGAGAGAGAGAGAGAGAGACATAGAGAGAGAGACATAGAGAGAGAGAGAGAGAGAGAGAGAGAGAGAGAGACAGAGAGAGAGAGAGAGAGAGAGAGAGAGAGGAGGAAAGAGAGAGAGAGAGAGAGAGAGAGAGAGAGGAGGAGGAAAGAGAGAGAGACAGAGAGAGGAGGAGGAAAGAGACAGAGACAGAGGGGAGGAAAGAGAGACAGAGGGGAGGAAAGAGAGACAGAGGGGAGGAAAGAGAGACAGAGGGAGGAGGGAGAGACAGAGAGGAGAGAGAGACAGAGAGGAGAGAGAGACAGAGAGAGGAGAGAGAGACAGAGAGAGGAGAGAGAGACAGAGAGAGGAGAGAGAGACAGAGAGAGGAGAGAGAGACAGAGAGAGGAGAGAGAGACAGAGAGAGGAGGGAGAGACAGAGAGAGGAGGGAGAGACAGAGAGAGGAGGGAGAGACAGAGAGGAGGAAAGAGAGAGGATGAGAGAGACAGACAGATATAGGGAAGGAGGGATAGGAGGGAGAAAAAGAGAGAGAGAAAACATGGGGGGGGGGGTGAGAGAGAGGGATGGATGGATAGATAGATAGATAGATAGATAGATAGATAGGATATAGGAATAGATAATCTAGGGACATATATGAGAGAGAGAGACAGAGCTATAGGGATGGATGTATGTTTGGGGAGAGAGAGACAGACAGATAAAGATGGATGGATGGATGGATGGATGGATGGGAGGAGTAGAGAGAGAGACAGATATATAGGGATAGATGGATGCATGGGGAGATAGAGAGACAGACAGATATAGGGATGGATGGATGGATGGTAGGAGTAGAGAGAGGGGGAAGAGAGACAGAGAGAGAGAGAGAGAGTGAGTGAGTGTGTGTGTGTGTGTGCTGCACAAAGTCCGGTCCATTAAGGCTGCATTTTGATCTATGTAGAGCCCCCTGAGTGACTGACCTGCCTCTCTGCTGTCCCCCTTGCTTGCAGTTTGCTGGCACTCTGTGGGAGCTGGGCGATGTGCTCCTGTCACACAGACCTGTGGGCTGCAACAAGTTCCCCTCTGTGGTGGCTCCCTCCATCCCCAGCACTCAGACTGCCAGCCATGTAGTTCAGTGGTGGGTGGTCCAGCAGCATTGATGGCAGAGCGAGGGAAGCCGCTGTATACTTCAAATACAGGAAGTGCTCATTCAGGAAAGCACTTCCTGTATTTGAGATACACAGCGCCACCACTGGGCTCCCTCTGTCATCACAGCTGCCGATTCACCCACAGCTGAACAGGGCTGACAGTGAGTGCCGGAGATCGGAAGGAGCCGCGAGTGAGGGGAATAGAAACCCCTGCACATGCGCCCCTTGGAGGCCGGCGCCCTGTGCGACCGCTCCGGTCGCACAGGTCAAAGGCCGGCCGTGGAGTAGAGTGTAATGTAATGTATTGCATGTGATGGAACGTTTTTGTTTTTTTGACATATAAGATGCTCTGGACTATAAGAATAAACATACATATATCCAGGCACATCGCCTCTAGTTAGGACATTAAATAAATTATTAGGGAAAGGGAGGTGCTGAAGGGGGTGTGGCTAGAAAACAGCAAAAATCTATTAACCCTTCGCACACTCACATGCAAATGTTCACACAATTGCATTCACACATTCACTCATCCAGGCACAACTGTTATCCCTACAGCTAAATTAAAAGCCAGGGTTTTAGTTCACAGAAGAATGCATTCTTATGCTTAATCACCTACACTGCGCAGAAGTACCCAGGTAAACATAGGTGTCCTAACTCTGGCCCTGTAACATGCATAGTGCAGACATGCAAACACATTCATTGCATCAAACCTATCAATGGATTAGGAGCACACATCCTAACTTCCTCTCCTGGGAAAGACAGTGCATCTTACCAATCGCACAAGGGAGCTAATGTTATGTGTCCATGTGCACAATGCGCATACACCAGCATAAGCTGTCTGCATGCTGACAAACATACAGGGGAAGGGGGAGTGCACCGAATTGGACCCTAGCCACAGGGGTCAATGATAAGAATAAACATACATATATCCAGGCACATCGCCTCTAGTTAGGACATTAAATAAATTATTAGGGAAAGGGAGGTGCTGAAGGGGGTGTGGCTAGAAAACAGCAAAAATCTATTAACCCTTCGCACACTCAGATGCAAATGTTCACACAATTGCATTCACACATTCACTCATCCAGGCACAACTGTTATCCCTACAGCTAAATTAAAAGCCAGGGCACTATGCATGTTACAGGGCCAGAGTTAGGACACCTATGTTTACCTGGGTACTTCTGTGCAGTATAGGTGATTAAGCATAAGAATGCATTCTTCTGTGAACTAAAACCCTGGCTTTTAATTTAGCTGTAGGGATAACAGTTGTGCCTGGATGAGTGAATGTGTGAATGCAATTGTGTGAACATTTGCATGTGAGTGTGCGAAGGGTTAATAGATTTTTGCTGTTTTCTAGCCACACCCCCTTCAGCACCTCCCTTTCCCTAATAATTTATTTAATGTCCTAACTAGAGGCGATGTGCCTGGATATATGTATGTTTATTCTTATCATTGACCCCTGTGGCTAGGGTCCAATTCGGTGCACTCCCCCTTCCCCTGTATGTTTGTCAGCATGCAGACAGCTTATGCTGGTGTATGCGCATTGTGCACATGGACACATAACATTAGCTCCCTTGTGCGATTGGTAAGATGCACTGTCTTTCCCAGGAGAGGAAGTTAGGATGTGTGCTCCTAATCCATTGATAGGTTTGATGCAATGAATGTGTTTGCATGTCTGCACTATGCATGTTACAGGGCCAGAGTTAGGACACCTATGTTTACCTGGGTACTTCTGCGCAGTATAGGTGATTAAGCATAAGAATGCATTCTTCTGTGAACTAAAACCCTGGCTTTTAATTTAGCTGTAGGGATAACAGTTGTGCCTGGATGAGTGAATGTGTGAATGCAATTGTGTGAACATTTGCATGTGAGTGTGCGAAGGGTTAATAGATTTTTGCTCTGGACTATAAGACACACCTAGGTTTAAAGGGCAAAAACCAGGGGAAAAATACAGTTGGGTGCGAAAAGTTTGGGAAACCTTATTAATCATCATGATTTTCCTGTATAAATCGTTGGTTGTTACGATAAAAAATTTCAGTTAAATATATCATATAGGAGACACACACAGGGATATTTGAGAAGTGAAATGAAGTTTATTGGATTTACAGAAAGTGCGCAATAATTGTTTAAATAAAATTAGGCAGGTGCATAAATTTGGGCACTGTTGTCATTTTGATTCCAAAACCTTTAGAACTAATTATTGGAACTAAAATTAGCTTGGTAAGCTCAGCAACCCCTGACGTACATACACAGGTGAATCCAATTATGAGAAAAAGTATTTAAGGGGGTCCAATGTAAGTTTCCCTCCTCTTTTAATTTTCTCTGAAGAGTAGCAACATGGGGGTCTCAAATGACCTGAAGACAAAGATTGTTTCCCATCATGGTTTAGGGGAAGGATACACTAAGCTGTCTCAGAGATTTAATCTGTTTCCACAGTTAGCAACTGTAACGGTTGTGGAACTTTCTCCGTGATCAGCGCACAACGCGTGCGCTGACACGGCGGAAATCCTCCACAAGCGTATATTTGCAGGCACCCAGCAAAAGGTGCTACGCACCTGTAGAGGGAAAATTCCTGTCGGCAGATGGCGCTGGGGAGTGCAGAGGAACCAATCCTCTGTACCTCCACAAATGCCAGAAAGGAATTGTACGAAGCGCAGAACGCAATCGCAAGAGAGGCGATTGCGAATGAGACGAGCAAAGGGACAGGTTGTATGTGTGTGCACCAACCTAGTCGCCACCCCGCGACAGTGCACACACAACAGCAGATATGAAACAGGAACGCGATCGCGAGAGGTGCGATCGCCAGACGTGACACAAGGCAGATCAGAACAGAATACGAGGTTAGCAAAGGCACAGCAAATAATACAATGAGGAGATACGGAAAATAACAAACGCTAGCTAACCGCGAACACCGCACTCATTCGCAACAGTGCACGCGGTTATGCGCGGTCTCCACGTGATAAGCACAATAGAGACAAGCACGCCTGACTAACCATTGACAGACAAACATGAAACAGAGGACGCGAGCGCTTGCTTAACGGTTACCTCACCGAGCCTCCAGCAAGCGTTCGTAGCAGACAAGACAGATACACGAAAACAGGGACAAGCGAGAGATAGGATCCACAGCATTAGCGGAAAGTGGCTAGTGCGATCCCGGTAGACAGGACAGAAGGATCCACAGCGCTAGCGAAAAGTGGCTAGCGCGATCCAAGGAGACAGATCAGAAGAGATAGCTGGTAGCAACCGCTGCACCAGCTATACTCCAAGAACAGAGATCAGAACCATTTCCTGTCGACCACCGTTGGGACAGGACAATGGCAACAGAACAAACAAACAGATAAGCAATCCTAACTGCACTAAGAAAACCTGACTAGTGCAGTTTTCCAGGAATTACTCTAAGCTGATCTTCAAACAGAGAGTAAGGCTGACACTCCTCCGGGAGTGTTACATAGGACAAAATCCTTATGAACAGCCAAGCATTGTGGGACACACATAGTACTTATAGTACACGCCTCCAATGAATGTGGCCAGGCAATTTGCATGACAACGCATGCAAATTCCTCTGCAAGCACAAGCTGCAAAACTGACAGAAGCTCTTCTTTCCTAAACAATGCAGACCTAAACAATGGTCAGAAAGCTGCCTGCCTGCACAGGCAGCTGAGCAAATCATCACAGCAACATATTGAAAAAATGGAAGACCACAGGCTCAGTTCAAGTTAAGGCTTGAAGTGGCAGACCAAGAAAAATCTCGGATAAAAAGAAGCGACAAATGGTGAGAACAGTCAGTCAACCCAAAGACCAGCACCAAAGACCTACAACATCATCTTGCTGCAGACGGAATTACTGTGCATCGTTCAACCATTCGGTGCACTTTACACAAGGAGATGCTGTATGCGAGAGTGATGCAGAGGAAGCCTTTTCTCCGCCTACAGCAAAAACAGAGCTACTTGAGGTATGCTAAAGCACATTTGGACAAGTCAACTTCATTTTGGAATAAGGTGCTTTGGACTGCTGAAACTAAAATTGAGTTATTTGGGCATAACAAGGGGCGTTATGCATGGAGGAAAAACACATTTCAAGAAAAACACCTGCTACCTACAGTAAAATATGGTGGTGGTTCCATCATGCTGTGGGGCTGTGTGGCCAGTGCAGGGACTGGGAATCTTGTCAAAGTTGAGGGCGCATGGATTCCACTCAGTATCAGCAGATTCTGGAGACCAATGTCCAGGAATCGGTGACAAAGCTGAAGCTGCACCAGGGCTGGATCTTTCAACAAGACAACAACTGTAAATACTGCTCAAAATCCACTAAGGCATTCATGCAGATTGCAGAGGAACAAGTACAACGTTCTGGAATTGCCATCTCAGTCCCCAGACCTGACTATAATTGAAAATCTGTGGTGTGAGTTAGAGAGCTGTCCATGCTCAGAAGCCATCAAACCTGAATGAACTAGAGATGTTTTATAAAGAGGAATGGTCCAAAATACCTTCAAGCAGAATCCAGACTCTCATTGGAACCTACAGGAAGGGTTTAGAGGCTGTAATTTCTGCAAAAGGAGGATCTACTAAATATTGATTTTGTTTCTTTTTTGTGGGGCCCAAATGTATTCACCTGTCTAATTTTATTTAAACAATTATTTCTGTAACTCCAGTAAACTTCATTTCACTTCTCAAATATCACAGTGTGGGTCTCCTATATGAAATATTTAACTGACATTTTTGATCGTAACAACCAACGATTTATACAGGTAAATCATGACGATTAACAAGGTTGCCCAAACTTTCGCATCCCACTGTATGTATACTGTACTAAACCTGGTGCGTCCATGGTCCAGGAGCATCTTGTAGATTTTCTCCCCAAATTATGGTGTCCAAAAGATACCAGTATGTTCCATAAAGTTCTAATTACACTGAAAATTAGAAATTTGGTAACAAGTATAACATATTTTTCTCAAAATGACCTTGTACTTTTTGGGAAAAGCAATAAAAAAAAAAAAAAAAGAAAAGAAAAAGAAAAACTTTTTTTAGGCACTGGGTTTTTACCCCTTAAAGGGACACTTAAGTCAAACAAAAAAAATGAGTTTTACTCACCTGGGGCTTCCAATAGCCCCCTGCAGCTGTCCGGTGCCCTCGCCGTCTCCTTCCGATCCTCCTGGCCCCGCCGGCAGCCACTTCCTGTTTCGGTGACAGGAGCTGACAGGCTGGGGACGCGAGTGATTCTTCGCGTTCCTGGCCACAATAGCGCCATCTATGCTGCTATAGCATATATCATATACCATATAGCAGCATAGAGGGTGCTAGTGTGTCTGGGAACGCGAAGAATCACTCGCGTCCCCAGCCTGTCAGCTCCTGTCACCGAAACAGGAAGTGGCTGCCGGTAGTGTTGGGCGAACACCTAGATGTTCGAGAACGTTCGCCGAACATCGCCGCGATGTTCGGGTGTTCGCACCGAACTCCGAACATAATGGAAGTCAATGGGGACCCGAACTTTCGTGCTTTGTAAAGCTTCCTTACATGCTACATACCCCAAATTAGCAGGGTATGTGCACCTTGGGAGTGGGTACAAGAGGAAAAAAAAATATTTGAAAAAGAGCTTATAGTTTTTGAGAAAATTGATTGTAAAGTTTCAAAGGAAAAACTGTCTTTTAAATGCTGAAAATGTCATGTTTCTTTGCACAGGTAACATGGTTTTTACCGCCAGGCAGTCATCTATATATATAAAATCGGATGTATGTGTGTGTGTGTGTATGTATGTATGTGTGTGTGTATGTGCCGCGATCACGCGAAAACGGCTTGACCGATTTGAACGAAACTTGGTACACAGATCCCTTACTACCTGGGATGATATGTTCTGGGGGTCTCGCGGCCCCCCTGCACACCTGGGCGGAGCTACAAACAGCAAATCAGATTCCACCCATTCAAGTCAATGGAAAAAATGTAAAAGGCTGCCATTCTCACAGTAATCAAGCCAGAGTCCCCACACATGGCACAGTTGGTCACTTGGTGACCGAGGTTACAAATCCAGGAAAAGTGGGCGGAGCATAAAACAGCCAATCAAATTTCAGCCGTTCATTTTAAATGGGAAAATGTAAACTGCAGCCATTCTTAGACTGTTAATCGCAGGGTTTTCAAACTTGGCACACTTGGTCACTGGGTGAATGTGATTAAGATTCAAGAAAATGGGTGGAGCCTACAACAGCCAATCAAAATTCACCTGTTGATTTTCAAGGGGAATATTTAAACTGCTGCTATTCTTACACTTTTAATGGTAGAGGCTTCAAACTTGCTACAGTCGGTCATTGGGTGACTGGGGTCCACATTCACTAAAGGGGCGGGGCCACATACAGCCAATCAGATTTCATTGGTGGATAAACTGCTTCCATTCACACATTTTTGATGCCAGGAACCTGAAAGCTCACAAACTTGGTCATTGAGTGACTGTGCGTCAAGGTTACAAAAAGTGGGCGGAGCCAAAACAACTTTTACTGGGAAAATATAAACTGCAGCCATTCTTACACCGTTAATGGCAGAGTTCTCAAACTTTGCACAGTTGGTCATTGGGTGACAGATTAAGATTTTGGAAGGTGGGTGGAGCCTACAACAGCCAATCAAAATTCACCTTTTGATTTTCAAAGGGAATATTTTATCTGCTACCATTCTCTTATACTGGTAAAAGCAGATGCCTCAAACCTGGTACAGGTGGTCACTGGGTGACTAGAGTCCAAATTCAGGAAGGGGGCGGAGCCACAAACAGCCAGATGTGTTTATTTTTCAATGGGAATATACAAAGTATTGATACCAAGGACCCCAAAGCTGATGAACTTGATAATCGAGTGACTGTATGTCAAGGTTAGAAAAAGTGGGCGGTGCCAACAACTTCATTTTTTACATTGCAGGGTTCCCAAACTTTACACAGTTGGCCACTGGGTGACTGGGATGAATATTCAGAAATTTGGGTGGAGCCTACAACCGCCAATCAAAATGTACCTATTGATTTTCAAGGGGAATATTCACATTGCTACCATTCTTTCACTGTTAGTGGCAGAGGCCTCAAACCTGATAAAGTCAGTCATTGGGTGACTGGGGTCCAAATTCACTAAAGGGGTGGAGCCACAAACAGCCAATCAGATTTGTTAGATTGATTTCAGCCATTCTGTTATTGGCAGGGTTCTCAAACGTGACACAGTTGGCCACTGGGTGACTGGGACTAATATTCAGAAAAGTGGGTGGAGCCTACAGCAGCCAATCAAAATTTACCTTTTGACTTTCAAGGGGAATATTTACATTGCTGCCATTCATGCACTCTTAATGGCAGAGGCCTAACATCTGCTACAGTCAGTCACTGGGAGACTGGGGTTTAAATTCTGAAGGGAGTGGGCCAAAAACAGCCAATCAGATTTGTTTAATTTCGATGGTAAAATGCAACTTATTGATGCCAAAGACCCCAAAGCTCATAAACTTGGTCATTAAGTGACTGTATGTCAAGATTAGAAATAGTGGGCAAAAACAACTAACTTTTTACATGGGGAAATGTAAACTGCAGCTTTCCTCACTGAGGCGCTACACCTGCTATTGCTGGAATTCTGTTTTGTCCCCACGTTTATTGCCTGATGAAGCAGGCTCGACCTGTGCAACGCATTGCACTTTTGGGGTACTATGTAATAAATGTGATTGCTACTTTTCAGACAGTCTTTCGTGTTTGCTTTATGGAGGTAAGTCCACCACTTCCTCCTAGCAAATTTTAAAAATTGTATCCACTTTTATTCTGCTGCCGCCTCTGTTCTCCTACTGCAGCTTTTCTTACACTGTTAATGGCAGGGTTCTCAAACTTCACACAGTTGGTCACTGGGTGACTAGGATTAATATTCGGAAAAGTAGGTGGCACCTACAAGAGCCAATCAAAATTCACCTATTGATTTTCAAGGGGAATATTGAAACTGCAGTCATTCTCATACTGTTCATAGCAGAGGCCTCAAACCTGCTACAGTCGGTCGTTAAGTGTTTGGGGTTCAAATTCAGTAAAGGGGCGGAGCCAAAAACAGCCAGATTTCTTTGCTGGATAAACTGCTTCCATTAGCACAATTTTGATGCCAGGAACCCAAAAGCTCACAAACTTGGTCATTGAGTAGTAAATATTCAGAAAAGTGGGTGGAGCCTAAAAATGCCAATCAAAAATCACATGTCACTTTTCAAGGAGAATATTAAAATTGCTGCCATTCTTGCACTGTTAATGGCACAAGCCTCAAACCTGGTACAGTTGGTCATTGGGTCACTGAGGTTCAAATTCAGAAAAGGAGACAGAGCCACAAACAGTGAATCAGATTTGTTTCATTTCATGGGAAAATACAAATTATTGATGCCAAGGACCCCAAAACTCACAAACTTGGGCATTGATTAGTGACTTTGTGTCCAGGTTACAAAAAGTGGGCGGAACCAAAAACAAATTTCACTGGGAAAGTGTAAACTGCAGCCCTTCTTACACTGTTTATTTCAGGGTTCCCAATCTTTGCCCAGATGGTCACTGAGTGACTGATTAATATTCAGGGAAGTGGGTGGAGCCTATAATGGCCAATCAAAATTCACCTGTTGATTTTCAAGTGGAATACTTAAATTGCTGCCATTTTTACACTGTTAATAGCAGATACCTCAAACCTGCTACAGTTGGTCATTGGGTGACTGGGGTTCAAATGCTGGAGAGGGGTGGAGCCACAAACATCCTATCTGATTTGTTTAATTTCTATGGGAATATACAAATTATTGATGCCAAGGACCCCAAATCTCACAAACTTAGTCATTGAGTGTTTGTGTGTTAGGGTTAGAAACTGGGCGGAGCCAACACCAGTCAAATACATACCCGGGCAATGCCGGGTCATCAGTGGGTGGAGACATATACAAATTTCACTGGGAACATGTAAACTGCAGCCATTCTGTTAATGGCAGGGTTTTTAAACTTTGCACAGTTGGTCACTGGGTGACTGGGATTAATATTCAGAAAAGTGGGTGGAGCCTACAAAAGTGAATAAAGCTTCACATGTTGCTTTTCAAGGAGAATATTAAAATTGCTGCCATTCTTGAACTGTTAATGGCACAAGCCTAAAACCTGGTACAGTTGGTCATTGGGTCACTGAGGTTCAAATTCAGAAAAAGGGACAGAGCCACAAACAGTGAATCAGATTTGTTTCATTTCATGGGAAAGTACAAATTATTGATGCCAAGGACCCTAAAACTCACAAACTTGGGCATTGATTAGTGTCTTTGTGTCCAGGTTACAAAAAGTGAGCAGAGCCAAAAACAAATTTCACTGGGAAAGTGTAAACTGCAGCCCTTCTCAGGGCCCGTTTACACTATTGCGAATCTGCATGCGTTTCCTGCATGCAGATTTGCACAGCCAATACAAGTGGATGGGCCTGTTTCCACTTGTCAGTTTTCCTGAGCGTTTTTCTGTGCAGGATTTTTCTGCACGGAGCCCTCAGAATTCGCCTGCGTGTGGAATGCATGCAAATCGCCGTTAATGTATTTAATAGGGAAATCGCCTGCGGCTTTGGTATGCAAATTTTCATGCGAATTAGCATGGAAATCAATGGAAAAGCACACCGGCACTGCCATGGTTAAATTCGCATACAGCGTCATCCATGCAAATTTTCATGCAAATTCGCACGGAAATTCACAAACAACCGCATGCGAAATTCGCATCTGCATGCGAATTTTTACCGTGGCGATTCGCACCGCACAAGTGGAAACGGGCCCTTACACTGTTTATGTCAGGGTTCCCAATCTTTGCCCAGATGGTCACTGAGTGACTGAGATTAATATTCAGGGAAGTGGGTGGAGCCTATAATGGCCAATTAAAATTCACCTGTTGATTTTCAAGTGGAATATTTAAATTGCTGCCATTTTTACACTGTTAATAGCAGATGCCTCAAACCTGCTACAGTTGGTCATTGGGTGACTGGGGTTCAAATGCTGGAGAGAGGTGGAGCCACAAACAGCCAATCAGATTTGTTTCATTTCAATTCAGATTATTGATACCAAAGACCGCAAAGCTCACATACTTGGTCAGTGAGTAATTGTGTGTTAGGGTTAGAAAAAGTAGGCGGAGCCAACACCAGCCAAATACATACACGGGCAACGCCGGGCAATCAGCTAGTTGGATATATAAGTGGGGTGGAAAAAGGAAGGGGCAAGCCTTGGTGTCCTGAGGAGGCGTGACTACACGCGAAACAGCTGTTGACACAGGCTCTCTGTAATCTGTTGCTTGTTTTTTCCGTGCTTGAATAAACTACCTCTGCATTGGAGTGCCGGAGTCCGTAATCCTTTTTTCAGATTATTTAAAACTATGTTCACAAGAACTACAGAGTCTTTTTGAAAATGTTATTTTAACTTGTACCTATAATTCCCCTAACCATCCTGGTTTAGGTAACGTGCGAAATCTATTTAATTGAACAATTGTAATGATGTGTAATTGTTAATCTTTTTACGCAAAAGTTTGCATGAGAGAAATGAGCACATTATGATCAGGACTATTGGTGAGAGGTTACACAGCTAGATTTTATGCCAAGCAGCAGCTGCTAAAGCAAATTCATTGAAAGTGGGAAAAAAAAATCCCAAGACGTTAGTAAACTAATCCTTCTGGATACAGTTTTGGGTACCACACTATAGTAAGGACAATTAAATACTAGAATGGGTTCAAAAACAGGTAACTAAATTAATTAGAGAGATGGAAGGTCTCACTTGCTAACAGAGGTTGGACAAACTGGGCTTATTTAACTTGAGAAAGAGATAACTTAAAAGTGGCCTGATTAACATGTATAAATACATCAAACGGCAATATAAAAGCTTGGCAGATGAGCTTTTAATATTTTGATTTGTACAAAGGACAGGAGGACATGATCTGCATATGGAGGAAATGGGATTGTACCACCTTTCATAGAAAATGGTTCTTTATGGTTATACTGATTAATTGATTATTATTGTGGAGCATTTCAGGGGAGCCCAGTGGTTTACATTCAATCTTTCCTTTGTCTCACATCATCTATTGATGATCACTGGTCGATCATTGTGATCACTGAAACGCAGCGGCGGCAGAAGAGGAGGAAGCGGATCCACTCACCTCTCCTGACTTTCCTCCGGCGATCGTCGCTCCCCGTCCGCTCTGCCAGGTATCCATCCTCACTCTGACGCTAAGCTCTGGGTCCCAGCTTGATGACATCATCCAGCCGGGAACCTTAGCGGCAGCGTGAGGCTGGATGATGGAGAGAGAGGAGGCGGGGAGAGCTGCTCATCGCTGGAGCTGGGGAGATCCTGTCTATACTGGAAACACCTATCTATACTGGGGACACCCATTCCTAGCTATCCTTACTGGGGATACCTATGCCTGACTATCTCAACTGGGGAAACCTTAAAGAGAACCTGAACTGAAAATAAAAAGTCAAAATAAACCTACACAGGTCATACTTACCTCCTGTGTATTCTGCTCATTAATCTCTTTCTCCTCTCCTACGTCCTGTTTGTCCACTGTGATCAATGGAATTCTCCGGCCTCCATTTAAAAAATGGCGATAACCCCATAACCGCTTCCTCGTCAGCACACTGTTACACTGTAATATCGCCCACTTGAGCCATAGGGAAACATGGACATTACCTTGCACATTCAGTTGTAACTGACAGCTGCGGATATATGACTGACAGCAACTGGTATATTTCAGTTCTGACAAAATATTGTCAGAACTGGAAGGGATCACTGTAAGAAGAAAATGGTGAGATTCTGAGAGGAACTGACAGTGAGGTAAGTATGTAAGATTCATTTGCAGCTATGTCATGTGTTTATTTTAAATATTTTTACTCGCTTCAGGTTCCCTTTAAAAATTTAAATTGCTCTGGTCCTCAAGGGGGGTTTAATGGAAGGTCCTCAAGTGGTTAATCGTAATGCTCTGTTAATCAAATGATACAGGTCACCATCCTGACCTCTGAAAATGCAGTTAATAGGCGGAGGAAATCCAGGAAGCAGTTGGCAGGCAGCAGTTAGTGGGCATCAAAAAGCTGTTGGTGGGCAGCAGTTAGTGGGCAGCAGAAAGCAGTTAGTGGGCAGCAGTTAGAGGGAGTCAGGAAGCCGTTGGGGGGCAGCAGTAAGTGAGTATCAGGAAGCAGTTGGCAGGAAGCAGTTAGTGAACATTAGGAGGCAGTTAGTGGGCAGCAGTTAGTGGGCAGCAGGAAGCAGTTGGTGGGCAACAGTTAGTAAGCATCAGGAAGCAGTTGGCAGGCAGCAGTTAGTGGGTAGCAGGAAGCAGTTAGTGGGGCAGCAGTTAGTGGGTAGTAGTTGGTGGGCAGTTGGTGGGCAGCTGTTAGTGAACATCAGGAGGCAGTTGGTGAGCAGCAGTTAGTAAGCATCAGGAAGCAGTTGGTGGGCAGCATTTAATGGGCAGCAGGAAGCAGTTGGCAGGCAGCAGTTAGTGGGTAGCAGGAAGCAGTTGGTGGGCAGCAGTTAGTGGACATAAGGAGGCAGTTGGCAGGCAGCAGTTAGTAAGCATCAGGAAGCAGTTGGCAGGCAGCAGTTAGTGGGTAGCAGTGGTGCTCAAATACCCCTTTTCAAAATTCGAGTTTGGTCGAATTCGAATAGTAAATTATTCGAGGTCAGTCGAATATTCGAGTCGAATAAATTTTACTATTCGATTCGACCTCGGACTTCGAGCTCACTATTCGAGTCGGTATTCGAGCTCATTATTCGAGCTGACTATTCGAATTGGCCTTAAATAGCTTCCTACACTTGTTTTGAGGGTGAATGATGCAAGAAACATCTTTTTTTCCAAGTAACAACAGCAAGTGATTATGTGGGGATGTTCCTTTAAAAAAAAAAAAGGTGAAAAGAGAAGTTGTGTCCAGAATTTTGTTCAGTAGTGTATATACTTCTTCTTCTTCTTCTTCTTCTATATCTTCTTCTTCTTCTATATCTTCTTCTTCTTCTATATCTTCTTCTTCTTCTATATCTTCTTCTTCTTCTATATCTTCTTCTTCTTCTATATCTTCTTCTTCTTCTTCTATATCTTCTTCTTCTATATCTTCTTCTTCTATATCTTCTTCTTCTTCTTTTATATTGTCTTCTTCTTCTTCATCTTCTTCATCTTCTTCATCTTCTTCATCTTCTTCATCTTCTTCATCTTCTTCATCTTCTTCTTCTTCATCTTCTTCATCTTCTTCATCTTCTTCTTCATCTTCTTCATCTTCATCTTCTTCTTCTTCTCCTTCTTCTTCTTCTTCTTCTCCTTCTTCTTCTTCTTCATCTTCTTCATCTTCTTCTATATCGTCTTCTTCTTCACTTATTTCTCTTTTCGATTTTTTTTTTTAAAGAAATGCAGCTATTTTTGAGCGTAACAAATAGCTGTTGGCGCACGCATGTTGGAAGCGCCATTGTATGTGCTCCCTGGCAGTGGAAACACACAGACAGCAGGAGGTAAATTCAGCAGCAGGAGGAGGAGGATGAGTGTGTGGCAGCAGGCAGTCAATGAGGCAGGCAGCGTGACATAATAGACCTGGTACCTAGCGGTGATACCAGGGCTGTAAATAAACACAGCAGGCAGGAGGTCCCAGACAGCGGTTTTGCAGCCCACATCGTGTCCAATACACAACTGGGACAACACAGTTTTGAACCCGGGCACCTCAGAAAAATTAAACCTTTTTTTTTATGTTTTTTTGTTTTTGTTTGTAAAACAAATTACACAGATATATAGCTATTGTTTGACGTAATAGCTGGTGGCAGAGTGGCAGCAGAATGTAATTCTGTGTACCCTGGCAGTGGGAAACACAGACCGACAGCAGCAGCAGCAGGAGGAATGGAGGAGTAATGTGAGCAGCTATTGTTTGACGTAATAGCTGGTGGCAGACTGGCAGCAGAAGGTAATTCTGTGTACCCTGGCAGTGGGAAACACAGACAGACAGCAGCATCAGCAGGAGGAATGGAGGAGTAGTGTGAGTGTGGCAGCAGGTAGGCAGCGTGACATAATAGCCCTGGTACCTAGCGGTGATACCAGGCCATAAATAAACACAACAGGAGGTCCCAGACAGCGGTCGTGCAGCCCACATTGTGTCCAATACACAACTGGGACAACACAGTTTTCAACCCGGGCACCTCAGAAAAATTAAACCTTTTTTTTTTGTAATGGTTTTGTAGTTTTGGTTTTACAACCAATTACACAGATATAGCTATTTTTTGACGTAATAGCTGGTGGCAGAGTGGCAGCAGAATGTAATTCTGTGTACCCTGGCAGTGGGAAACACAGACCGACAGCAGCAGCAGCAGGAGGAATGGAGGAGTAATGTGAGCAGTTATTGTTTGACGTAATAGCTGGTGGCAGTGTGGCAGCAGAAGGTAATTCTGTGTACCCTGGCAGTGGGAAACACAGACAGACAGCAGCAGCAGGAGGAATGGAGGAGTAGTGTGAGTGTGGCAGCAGGCAGGCAGCGTGACATAATAGCCCTGGTACCTAGCAGTGATACCAGGCCGTAAATGAACACAACAGGAGGTCCCAGACAGCGGTCGTGCAGCCCACATCGTGTCCAATACACAACTGGGACAACACAGTTTTCAACCCGGGCACCTCAGAAAAATTAAACCTTTTTTTTTTGTAATGGTTTTGTAGTTTTGGTTTTACAACCAATTACACAGATATAGCTATTTTTTGACGTAATAGCTGGTGGCAGAGTGGCAGCAGAATGTAATTCTGTGTACCCTGGCAGTGGGAAACACAGACCGACAGCAGCAGCAGCAGGAGGAATGGAGGAGTAATGTGAGCAGCTATTGTTTGACGTAATAGCTGGTGGCAGTGCGGCAGCAGAAGGTAATTCTGTGTACCCTGGCAGTGGGAAACACAGACAGACAGCAGCAGCAGGAGGAATGGAGGAGTAGTGTGAGTGTGGCAGCAGGCAGGCAGCGTGACATAATAGCCCTGGTACCTAGCGGTGATACCAGGCCGTAAATGAACACAACAGGAGGTCCCAGACAGCGGTCGTGCAGCCCACATCGTGTCCAATACACAACTGGGACAACACAGTTTTCAACCCGGGCACCTCAGAAAAATTAAACCTTTTTTTTTGTAATGGTTTTGTAGTTTTGGTTTTACAACCAATTACACAGATATAGCTATTTTTTGACGTAATAGCTGGTGGCAGAGTGGCAGCAGAAGGTAAATCTGTGTACCCTGGCATTGGGAAACACAGACAGCAGCAGCAGCAGCAGGAGGAATGGAGGAGTAATTATGTGTGCAGCTATTGTTTGACGTAATAGCTGGTGGCAGTGTGGCAGCAGAAGGTAATTCTGTGTACCCTGGCAGTGGGAAACACAGACAGACAGCAGCAGCAGGAGGAATGGAGGAGTAGTGTGAGTGTGGCAGCAGGCAGGCAGCGTGACATAATAGCCCTGGTAACTAGCAGTGATACCAGGCCGTAAATGAACACAACAAGAGGTCCCAGACAGCGGTCGTGCAGCCCACATCGTGTCCAATACACAACTGGGACAACACAGTTTTCAACCCGGGCACCTCAGAAAAATTAAACCTTTTTTTTTATGGTTTTTTGGTTTTGTTTGTAAAACAAATTACACAGATATATAGCTATTGTTTGACGTAATAGCTGGTGGCAGAGTGGCAGCAGAAGGTAAATCTGTGTACCCTGGCAGTGGGAAACACAGACAGACAGCAGAAGGGCAGTACACAGCAGCCCACTGTAGGTGTAAAATGTGTGGCTGCAGGCGACGTAATAGTCAAAGTGAACCAGGCTGGCTTAGTGAGCAGGAGCCAGGAGGTGGTAAAGGGTGGTAAGGCACATTAACGATGGTTCTTAGCCAGTTCATGTCCCCCTCTCGCCGACAACAGGGGCCAGGAACTCGCCTTCCACCCACACCTGGTTCATCTTGAGAAACGTCAGTCTGTCCACAGACTTGTGAGACAGACGTGAGCGTTTCTCGGTGACCACACCACCAGCTGCACTGAAGCAGCGCTCAGACAGCACGCTGGAAGGGGGGCAGGACAGCACTTCCAGGGCGTACTGCGCCAGCTCGCTCCAGATCTCCAGGCGCTTGACCCAATACTCCATGGGATCAACAGGGGCATCGCTGTCAAGCCCGCTGTAGGACCCCATGTAGTCAGCCACCATGCGGGTCAGGCGCTGGCTGTGACCGGAGGAGGATGCTGCTGCATGCACCTCCTCTCTAGTCACTGCTGCCGGAGCCTCTACAGTCCTGTAGAGCTCGTGGCTGAGAGACAGCAGGTCTGTGGGGCGCTTGCTGCTGGATGCAGGCACCTGCTGCTGCCTCTGTGCTGGCTGCTGGACAGTGGGGGTGGAAGGCTGGGGGAAGGCTTCCTCCAAGCGCTCAACAAGGGCCTGCTGCAAGCTCCTTATTTGTTGCGCTGGGTCTCCTCCTGCAGGCGGCAGGAACTGGCTCAACTTCCCCTTGAGGCGTGGGTCCAACATCATGCTGATCCAGATGTCCTCCCTCTGCTTCATCTGGATCACCCTGGGGTCCCTGCGCAGGCACGTCAGCATGTGCGCTGCCATTGGGAAGAGGCGGGCCACGTCTGCTGGCACATCGACGGCAGTGCTGCTGTCCTCATCCTCCTCCTCTGCCTCGTCAGCCTCATCCTCTCTCCACCCCCGCACCAACTCAGCTGCACTGTGCTGCTCCCCCTCATCAGCAGCAAGGTCAGGGATCTCCACCAAGTCTTCCTCCTCCTCCCCCTCAGAGGTGGACTGTGCAGCTGCTTGCCGCTCCTGCTGGTCCAAGGTTGCCGCTCCCTGTTCCAGCAAAGCATCGAGGGCCCTGTTCAGCAGACAAACCAGGGGCACCCACTCGCAGACCATAGCATGGTCCCTGCTCACCATGTTAGTGGCCTGCAGAAAGGGAGCCAGCACTAAGCACACCTGCTGCATGTGCCTCCAGTCATCATCGGGGACGATGGACGGGATGTTGCTGGTCTTGTCCCTTCTCTGAGCGGCGGAAACAGTGGCCAGGGCAAGGTACTGGTTGACAGCGTGCTTCTGTTCAACCAGACGCTCCAACATCGCCAGGGTGGAGTTCCAGCGAGTCGGAACGTCAAGGATCAGCCGATGGCGTGGCAGATCCAGCTCCTTTTGCACGTCTTCCAGGCTCGCACAGGCTGCAGCCGAGCGCCGGAAGTGACGCACAACGTTCCTTGCCGTTTCCAGCAGTTCGCCCATCCCCTGGTAGGTGCGCAAGAACTTCTGCACCACCAGGTTCAGCACGTGGGCAAGACAGGGGATGTGGGTCAGGTTTCCCCTGTCTATTGCGGCAACCAGATTGGCCCCTTTGTCGGCCACCACCTCTCCGACTCTGAGGCCTCTGGGGGTCAGCCAAATCCTCTCCTGCTCCTGGAGTTTGGCCAACACATGGGTTGCCGTCAGCTTGGTCTTCCCAAGGCTGACCAAGTGCAGCAGCACTTGGCAGTGGCGGGCCTTCACGCTGCTGCTGAGGCGGGGGGTTTGGCCAGGTGTGCCGGAGGATGGCAGAGGATCGGAGGAACCTGCTGCAGTTCCCCTGACCCTGCGGGGTGGCACCACCCACTGTGTTGCTGCTGCTGCTGTGCCCGCTGCTGCTCTCCCATCCTCACCCCCTTCCACCAAGCTGACCCAGTGGACAGTGAAGGACAGGTAGCGGCCTGTCCCGAAGCGGCTGCTCCAGGAGTCCATGGTGACGTGGACCCTTTCACCAACCGCGTGCTCCAGCCCTCGCTCCACATTGGCCATCACAAAGCGGTGCAGTGCAGGAATGGCCTTGCGGGAGAAAAAGTGTCTGCTGGGGAGCTGCCAGTCTGGGGCTGCGCAAGCAAGCAGCGCACGAATGTCGCTCCCCTCCTGCACGAGCGTGTACGGCAGGAGTTGGGAGCACATGGCCCGTGCCAGCAAGCCGTTCAGCTGCCGCACGCGACGGCTGCTGGGAGGCAGAGCCCTAACCACCCCCTGGAAGGACTCGCTCAAAAGGCTCTGGCGTGGCCTTTTGCTGGCACGGGAATCAGCAGACACAGCGGAGGAGGCCACTGAGGACTGGCTGCCAGAACAGGCCTCAGTGTCGGCGGCAGGAGTTGCAGAGGGGGGAGGAGCAGTGCGTTTCCGCACTCCTGCTGGTGCTGCTGGAGGAGCAGGAGGGCGGGTGGCTGCTGTTGCTGCTGCTGCTGCAGCTGAAGGCTGTGCAGTGATGGGTGTGGTGCCACTGCCAGCACCAGATGCCTTCAGCCTCTGGAACTCCTCATGCTGGTGGAAATGTTTCGCAGCAAGGTGGTTGATGAGCGAGCTGGTGCTGAACTTTAAGGGGTCTGCACCTCTGCTCAACTTCCGCTGACAGTGGTTGCAAGTGGCGTACTTGCTGTACACAGTGGGCATGGTGAAAAATCGCCAGATTGGTGACAGAAACATCCCCCTACGGCATGGAAGCGCTGCTGCCGCCTGTCTCCCTGTGGTGGTTGGGGGGGGGGCTTGGGTGCAGCTGGTGGTGGTACTGGCAGATGCTGCTGCTGCTGCTGCTGAGCCTGAGACACCAGCAGGCTGTGGGACCTGCCTACTGCTGCCAATGCTTGCAATGATGCGCCTCCTTGCAAGGCCCACAAGCGCATCCTCCTCCTCCTCCTCAGAGCTGCTGAGGACGACATCCCCTGGAGGTGGTGGCACCCAGTCTCTGTCTGTCACCGGGTCATCATCATCCTCCCCCTCCTGAAACATGTCCTGCTGGGATGATGACCCCCCAAACTCCTCTCCTGATGCATGGATGGGCTGCTTGACTGTCGCCACAGTCTTGCTGTCCAATCCCTCATCCCCCAAAGTGCCCATCAGCATCTTCTCCTCCAAATCGCCAACAACAGCAGACAATACCCTGATGGTGCCTGGGGTAAAAATACTGCTGAGTGACAGGTCGCCAACTTGTGACGGTGAACTGGCCTCCTCCCCAGACCCTGCTCGGCGGCTGCTGCGAACAGGGGTGGTGGTGGTGGTGGTGAGGGTGGAGGCCTCGGATGCAGAGCTGATGGCGGGCTGCTCATCCTCCGTCATGAGTTGCACCACAGTGTCTGCATGCTTTTCCTCAATGGGACGTTTCCGACCCGGCTGGAGGAAAATCGGAGCAGGTGCTACACGCTGCTGCTGCTGTGTCTCTGCAGCGTGAGTTGCAGATGCTCCTGCTGGGCGGCGCCCAAGGCGTCCACGGCCAGTGGCTATGGGAGGAATGTTAGCCACTGACGCTGCTGCTGCTGCTGCGGAACTGTGCATGGTGGCGCGGCCGCGGCCTGCCACAATGCTGCTCCCTCTCCTCCTGATTCCCTTGCTGCCCTTCCCCTTGCCCAAACCGCGCTGGCTGCCACTTCCAGACATCTTCGATGTTTTGGGCGTAAAGACAAAAGTTTTTTAAAAGGGCGGGTTAAAAGTGGGGTACTTTAATGGAGTGGGTTGGTGGGTGAGGTGACTGAGTGAGTGTCCCTAGTACAGTAAGTAAGTAGTAACAGTCAGGAAGTACAACTAGAAGTTACAATAATCAGTAGTAATCACAAGGAAATTTAGTGTGTGTACACTACAGACAGTGAGTGCACACACACACGCAGGAGCTAGCCTATGAACAGTGACTGAGTGTCCTAGTACAGTAAGAGTAAGTAGTAACAGTAAGTACAACTAATTACAATAATCAATCAGTAATCAGAACTTCAGAAGGAAATAGAGTGTGTTGTACACAGACAGTGAGTGCACACACGCAGGAGCTAGAAGCCTATGAACAGTGACTGAGTGTCCTAGACTCCTATAGTACAGTAAGAGTAAGTAGTAACAGTAAGTACAACTAATTACAATAATCAATCAGTAATCAGAAGGAAATAGAGTGTGTGTGTACAAGACAGTGAGTGCACACACGCAGGAGCTAGTAGCCTTAGCCTTAGCCTATGAACAGTGACAGTGAGTGTCCTAGTACAGTATAACTACAATACTAAATACAGAATCAATCAGTAGTAAAGGACAGCAGAAATACTGGTATAGATGAGAGAAATATACTAACAGAGGACAGGAGAGAACAGCTGCCCACACAGGCAGGCCCTGAGGCCTAAAGCTGTAAGCTTGCCTGCAGCAGCTGTCTCTGTCTATGTAACACAAAAGCTACTAACTAAAGTACAATGTCTATCTAACTAACAACAATATAGGTGTGTATAGGAGGTGTATGTGAGCAAAAACGCTAGGTAAATGACCACAATAGAGCTCTTGCTAAGCCAAAGCACAAAGGAGCAACTCTCTCTTTATGCAAGTCTCAGGCAAGGACGGAGAAACCTAACATGGCGGCCGCTATTTATAGGGTAGGGGCTGGCCAGGGTCCCCCTCTGTGATTGGCTGCCGTCAGAGGGCCTGGGAGCCCTCTGATTGGCTCTAAGGACATCAATCTGGGCTATGACGCTATTCGAGCTCGGTACCCGAGCTCGAATAGCGCCGTTTGCTCGAATAGCTCGAATAGTGAATGGGCTATTCGCGTTTACTCGAATAGCCCATTCGAATAGCTGCAGCTATTCGGAGCTCGAATACCGAGCTCGAATAGCTGAAAAAGAGCTCGAATATTCGAGCTACTCGAATATTCGAGCTCTGCTGAGCACCACTGGTGGGTAGCAGGAAGCAGTTAGTGAACATTAGGAGGCAGTTAGTAAGCAGCAATTAGTGGGCAGCAGGAAGCAGTTGGTGGGTAGCAGTTAGTAATCATCAGGAAGCAGTTGGCAGGCAGCAGTTAGTGGGTAGCAGGAAGCAGTTTGTGGGGCAGCAGTTAGTGGGTAGCAGGAAGCAGTTGGTGGGCAGCTGTTAGTGAACATCAGGAGGCAGTTGGTGGGCAGCAGTTAGTAAGCATCAGGAAGCAGTTGGTGGGCATCATTTAATGGGCAACAGGAAGCAATTGGCAGGCAGCAGTTAGTAGGTAGCAGGAAGCAGTTGGTGGGCAGCAGTTAGTGGGCATAAGGAGGCAGTTGGCAGGCAGCAGTTAGTAAGCATCAGGAAGCAGTTGGCAGGCAGCAGTTAGTGGATAGCAGGAAGCAGTTAGTGAACATTAGGAGGCAGTTAGTGGGCAGCAATTAGTGGGCAGCAGGAAGCAGTTGGTGGGCAGCAGTTAGTAATCATCAGGAAGCAGTTGGCAGGCAGCAGTTAGTGGGTAGCAGGAAGCAGTTGGTGGGGCAGCAGTTAGTGGGCATCAGGAGGCAGTTGGAAGGCAGCAGCTAGTAAGTATCAGGAAGCAGTTAGTAGGCAGCAGTTAGAGGGCAGCAAGAAGCAGCTGGTGGGCAGCAAGAAGCAGTTAGTGGGCAGGGAATTCTTTACCTGTAGATTTCCTTCACACGCCTTCTCCAGGCGGTACACGCAGTGACACACATCTCGGGTAATATTGTAAATTTCCTTGTTGCCGCGAAGTTGCTTTCCTATTTCTAGTATTCCTTTTTGGAATAGATGTAGGGAGTGTCCAAAACACATCTCGTTAGTCTGCGGAAAGAAAATAAAATATTGAGTTTTCTGTACTTCAATAAAATGAACACACAGCAGTATTGATTGATTCACAAAACTATTATCTCATTGCTTTTTCACAGTAATGGAAAATAAATAATACAATAAAATTCCTTTTTTTTTTTTTTTTTTTACAATATTCATGTATATATTATTTAGTCAGTGTTTGCCCATTGTAAAATCTGTAGCATCAAAAAAGGGCGCCGGCGGCTAGTGGACGAAAAGGGCGCCGCCATAGACTCTGATGCAATTATTGTTAATACGGCGAAAAAAGCAGAAAAAAGGGTGCCCAATAAATATCGTTAATAACAACATTAGAACATTAGAGTTTTTGAAGTATATTTTCGTTTTAGAAGCTTGCAACATTATAGTTTTTGTCACATTATTTTGTTTGTATGTACAGATTTTACCTTATCAAAGATATTGTTGTTTCTATGTGTAAAAGGGTGTTTCTGAAGGGGGTTGGTTAGGGATAGGCACCACCCAGGGTGCGGTTAGGGTTAGGCAACACCATGGGGGGGGGGGGTTAGGGTTAGGCACCACCAGTGCGATGGTTGGGGTTAGGCACCACCGGGGGGGGGTTAGTTAGGGTTAGGCACCACCGGGGGGGGGGGGGGTTAGGGTTAGGCACCACCAGTGGACTGTTTACGGTTGGGGTTAGGCACCGCTGGGGGGGGGGGGGGGGCTAGGGTTAGGCACCACGGGGGGGGGGGGTTAGGCACCACCAGAGGAGTGGTTAGGGTTGGGGTTAGGCACCACCCTGGGGGGTTAGGGATAGGCACCACCGGGGGGGGGGGGGTTGGGTTAGGCACCACCAGCGGAGTGGTTAGGGTTGGGCATTGCCAGGGGAGGGTTCAGTGTGAGAGCAGGGTTGGGTTAAGCTGTATTGTTGAATTGCATTATGAATTTAAACTTATTATATTTTAGTTATCAACTCCTGTTTTTTTTTTAAATGATATTTATTTTTAACCAATTTTGTTAACAATGTTTATCGTTATTGAAATTTTGTTATCCACCGGCGCCATTTTGTTATCCAGCCGGGTCCTTTTTCCCTGCACAAATAAAATCCTTCCTCACCCTGATTTATATGCTGAAATGTATTACTGGGTGGTGACACTGTTAGTTTTGGCTGGTGATCTCCCTGCAAAATGTTTGTTTCTGAGAATCACAAAGTCATTACAAAACATCCCTGGTGTCTCAGAATGCTCTGGGAGAATTCCGCATAGCTAAACAGCCTAGGCTGTGACATCACTGGGAAGGCGGGGCTACATACTAATATAAAGCAATATACAGTGCTGTCCTTAGTTATTCATACCCCTGGCAAATTTTGACTTAAAGTTACTTTTATTAAACTAATTTTGATGGGAAAGGAGACATAGGTGTCTCCCAAAAGATAATAAGACGATGTACAAGAGGCATTATTGTGGGGGAAAAAAAACAATTTCTCAGCTTTTATTTACATTTGAGCAAAAAGTGTCCAGTTCAAAATTATTCATACCCTTCACAAACTGTCACAGTCTGTAAATCCAAAGTTCTATACCATAGTCCGAGGAGTGCAATGGGTTTGGCATGGTTTACTGCTGGCAGTGAATCCCGGCTGGTGTTCCCCTGGCAGAGCAGCTGCAATAGTTAGCACACAGCAGCGGCGTCTCCTTACTACAACGCGCAGATGCCAGTACGTGCAGGCGCGTCATAGCAAGGAGACGCTGCTGTTACCTAGGAGATGACACTGGGATGAATCAGGGGAGAGAAGCAGTCATCAGTCATTGCTGGCAGTGGATCCCGGGCTGGGTTTCTCTGGTAGAGCAGCTGCATAAGCCAGCACACAGCAGCGGTGTCTCCTTACTACGACTCGCATATGCCAGCACGTGCAGGTGTTTCATCGCAAGGAGACGTGACGCTGCTGTTACCTAGGAGATGACGCTGGGACGATGCAGGGGAGAGAACCTGTATAACTTAGATGTGTCAGTATTTAAAGGGATGAGGTGGCAACTATGCTTCCCCCAGTCCAAACCCCCCCCCCCCCCCCCCCCCCCCCCACCACCACCACCACCACCACCCTCCCAATTGGTGGAGCAGGCTGCAGTGGAGCATGTGGTCACACAGGGCTGTGTGGTGGGCCAGAATGGTGGAGCAGGGTCCAGCATCAAGAGGGCCCCAACAGATCAGTGGTAGAGGGCTTACTTATCCGGGGGACAGAGAGGTGGTGGACTAGCTCCCTAGGGACACAGCAGTGGCCTAGTTGTGGCAGCTTCAAGTGTAAGGGCCAGGAGATTACACCTGGCCTGCGGAGCTGGGCACTTAGGCTATGTTCACATTAGAGACGTTTTTAGAAAAATGTAAGCGCGGGCGGTTTTTCAAAAACGCAGAGAAAGCAGTTACACCATGTTGTGCTATGGTGTAGTTCAGACTAAAGCGTTCCGTGCGCTGTCAGTTTTCAAAAGTGGTGCTTGAGCCATTTTAGGGCGTTTTTGCTATAATGGGAGGTATAGGAAAAACGCAAAATGCTCACAAAACCGCTTTCTGGGGTGATTGCATTCACGTTTTTAAGAATACATTGTATTCATTCTTTTCCGGATCAAAGAGTTCACTTCCAGACTTGCGTCAGGGAGTGAATTAACAAAACGTTTGGGAAAAACATGCCGGAAACCGCTAACCCCCAAAAAAATGCCCACCCAAGCACCAGGAATCGGAAAGAAAAACGCCTCAAAATAAGGCCACCACGTACGGACACGCGAGCCGAACGCAATGTGAACAAGGCCTGGGGGATCCCTATAAATACACTGGTGGATGCTGCAGAGTTCTGGTGCCACTGGGGGTTCTGTGCCAGACGTTATGGGCATAACAATAGACCCTGCAAGGGATGCAGCTGCAGGGGGGGGGGGGGCAGAAGCCTCATGGGGCCCCGTAGGTGGAGGGAGAAGTTTCTTTTCCCTGTCCTGAGAGACTGACAACTAAGGGCACGGAGAAAAAAACAACATTCTGCTCTCTGCACAATTGTTCTAATGACTGCATCTGCTCAGCCACTGATACGGAATTATACAAAGCTTTGCAAATAAAGATTTGTAGACAATCCCTATTCAGTGTGTAGTAGGCTCTTGTGTACAGAGCCCCGCCCCCAACCTCTCTACCCCTCCCCAAGTGTTGTGTACTGTACTGATACTGGAGGAGTCTGCAGAGCCAGTTCTGCTCCATCAGAGATGGACAGAGTGAGTGTAATAAGCTGAGGCTGGGAGCACACTCGTCTGTCAGTTTTCTGTATGCGTTTTCTGCTCACCATGCATTGGTACTCAGTTTACCTGTGCAGAAAGCGAGGGGGAGGGGGGGTAAGGAGAGGGGGGCCCAGTGATTTCTATTTACGCCCCTGCCAGATGTGGAGTGATTGGAGCGGTGCTCAGCTGCCTGCCTCTGTGGGAGCTGTATGCAGCAGGCAGGGGTATAACTACACTTAATAGGGCCCCCTGCAAAAAATTATAGCACGGGGCCCCCTTGGTCCTCAAACCCCATGTGGGTCACATGATCGGAAGCCAGCCAATGGCAGCAGAGAGTTTTCTGCTGTGAAGCAGCGTCTGGGAGCAGGAAAATAATTACACACCCTCCTGCACACGGTTTTTGTGAGCGAACAGGGAGTTTTTTTGTTAATGAACTGCACTTGCAGCTGGGGAGAGAGAGGAGGAGGGGCCCCCCTGCGATGGCAGTGGTTGCAGGGGTGATTGCTACGCCCATGGAAGCAGGTGCAATGCTGGGCTGCAGATCTCTTTGGCTGGAGGCTTTGTTGGGCTGCGGCTATCCATGTTGTCAGCAGTGTGGGCTAGCATGACCCTATATAGTGAGCCTCTGACACTCTGGGCCTCATAGCTGTGGGAGCGTGGCCTGATGGCTGGAATCAGGGGGGTGCTAAGCTTGCGGCTTGCATGATCTCCAGTGAGCAGGTCTGCAGCTGGATCCGAGGAGTGCAATGGGTTTGGCATGGTTTACTGCTGGCAGTGAATCCCGGCTGGTGTTCCCCTGGTAGCAGCAGCTGCATAAACCAGCACACAGCAGCGGCGTCTTCTTACTACGACGCGCAGCCGCCACTACGTGCAGGCGCGTCATAGTAGGGAGATGCTGCTGTTACCTAGGAGATGACGCTGGGACGTTGCAGTGGCGAGAAATAGTCATTGCTGGCAGGGGATCCCGGCTGGTGATCCCCTGGCAGAGCAGCTGCAATAGCTAGCACACAGCAGCGGCGTCTCCTTACTACGACGTGCAGCCGCCTGTACGTGCAGGCACGTCATAGTAAGGAGACGGCACTGTTACCTAGGAGATGATGCTGGGATGATGCAGGGGAGTGGAGCGGCCGGTGTCATGTCAGAAATTGCAGCCCGAATGCAGCCCTGCACGCTGAAGGATAAACGTCATCGCGTACTAGAGCATCGGGCAACACGTCTTCAGTACGCGACAATTAAAAGCGCATGCCCGTTTTTATGCAGCTGAATTGTGTTGAACGTTGCGGCCGCCTCCGCCGCTGTCATTAGCATACTAACCTCCTACAGCCCTCCCTGATATCCTCCGTATCATCCTATAGAAGGTAGATATGCTCGTATTGCCTTCGAGTTACATGATAGAGGATGGGTGGATGTGGTGTTGCTGCGCACGACTATCTATTTCAATTGTTTTTTAGAAATCAAAGTAAACCTGTGATGGTATATGATTGATCATGCCCCGCCTTCACACTGCGTACGTTAAAAAGGGGCGCTGGGAAAAAAGGGCGCCGGGTTTTTAACGATAAGCATGGATAACGTTTAAAATTGTATTGTACTGTATTTCGTTTAAAATTAATGTTTTTTAAAGTTATAAATCATTAAATAATGTGCATTAAATCGGCAATTGTAAAAACGTTAATCTTTCGTTTAAATACTGAAACGTATAATAACGTTAAAAAAAAAAAAATTACTAAGTAACCCTCCCTGTACCTACCCCTAACCCCTAGACCCCCCTGTTGATGCCTAAACCTAAGACCCCCCCTGTTGGTGCCTAAACCTAAGACCCCCCCTGTTGGTGCCTAAGTAACCCTCCCTGTACCTACCCCTAACCCCTAGACCCCCCTGTTAGTGCCTAAACCTAAGACCCCCCCTGTTGGTGCCTAAACCTAAGACCCCCCTGTTGGTGCCTAAACCTAAGACCCCCCTGTTGGTGCCTAAACCTAAGACCCCCCTGTTGGTGCCTAAACCTAAGACCCCCCTGTTGGTGCCTAAACCTAAGACCCCCCTGTTGGTGCCTAAACCTAAGACCCCCTGTTGGTACCTAAACCTAAGACCCCCCTGTTGGTGCCTAAACCTAAGACCCCCCTTTTGGTGCCTAAACCTAAGACCCCCTGTTGGTGCCTAAACCTAAGACCCCCCCTGTTGGTGCCTAAACCTAAGACCCCCCCTGTTGGTGCCTAAACCTAAGACCCCTCCTGTTGGTTTTTTCGTTTAAAAATAATGTAAAAAAAAATGTACTGTTTTTCGTTTAAAAATAATGTTTGAAAAAAAATATTGTACTGTTTTTCGTTTAAAAATAATATTTAAAAATGTATAAATCATTAAATAATGTGTAATCATGAGAAGCAGTAATAAAACATTAAGTCTCCGGGCGCCGCTTTTAAAACGTTATTTTTCACCGGCGCCCTTTTTTCCTATCGGGCGCCCATTAAACGATATTTATTATAGGAGTGAATGGCGGCGCCCGATTTGTCCACTAGCCTCAGGCGCCCGAATTTACTGTTTCCCTTCACACTACCTTGTAAGAGAATTGAACTGCAGCGTTGGAGGATGACGTAGCACGCACGTCCCACAGCCGCATGCGCAGAACCAACAGAGCTGCAAAATCTGAGAGGCTGCAATAGCTGACATGACACCGGTCATTGCTGGCAGCGGATGACGGCCGGTGTCCCCCTGGTAGAGCAGCTGCAATAGCTAGCTCACATCAGTGGTGGTGAGTGCTGCGGTGGTGAGTGCTGCTCCGTGTCCTGATTCACTCGTTTGTGGGTGGTAACGGCAGGCAAGGATTAATGGGGCTCCGTCAGCAGTGGTAGAGAGACCGGTTTCTCCCATGTTATGCTGGCTGCTGTTGAGCGTCTGTTTCTGCGACAGGCAGCGGCGGTGAAGAGCAGTGGCCAAGCGCATCTAAGCAGCTCGAGCCGGCGTCACATGGGCAATCAAGCTGGAGCCGGCCACAGAGCGAGTGGTAGGGCATCTTAGACGTTCCCTCCTCCCTGCACAGTGTGAGCAGAGAGCTAAGAAGACTCACCTGGACCCTACCAGCCCACCCAGCGTCATCTCCTAGGTAACAGCGGCGTCTCCTATGACGCGCCACGACCAATTCATGCAGGGGCATCATAAGGTGACCCCGCTGTTACCTAGGAGATGATGCTGGGACAGTGCAGGCGAGAGAAGCGGTCATCGCAGGCATGTCAGCTCCGCTCGCATTATGCAGGGAGGGAGGGAGGGAAAGAGCACTTTGGTGGATAGTGAGCAACCTTTCATGGATGGGCCCATCTGTAGGCACGAGCCTATTGTGCCTACGGATAAATCCGGCCCTGCTGGTATCAAGAAAATATTACGAGGGTCATTTCCGAGGACACTGACGTGGGTGTAACCAAAGGTAAGTATTTATGTTATATTAACCTGTATACGATGGCGTCACGCCGATGGGCGTGATCGCAGCGGCAGCCCCAGGACCGCTTAACGCCAATTGGCGTCAAGTCCTGGGGCAGGGATTTGCAGGAGATCTGCTCTGCTCCATCATCAGCCTCCCAGCATCGATAGCCGCTAGGAGACTGTTAGACGGCGAAACAGCTGTCGATTTGCTGTGTACAGTGCTGTGATCCATGCCAACGCTGTACTGGGGACCCTGGGGAAGCCAGGAGCGATCCGCTGTTATAGGCTGGCAGTGGGAGGAATAGGAAATGCATTATAAAAAAAAAGGTATATTTTATAAAAAAAAATATTTGTAATTAATAAACAAACAATGCTGGGAGCAATGAGAGCCCACCAACAGAAAGCTCTGTTGGTGGGCAGAAAAGGGGGGGGAATCACTTGTGTGCTGAGTTGTATGGCCCTGCAGCAAGGCCTTAAAGTTGCAGTGGCCTATTTTGTAAAAAAAAATGGCCTGGTCACTAGGGGAGTTTAAGCCCAGGGTCCTCAAGGACAACTATCGATAAACACTTTCTTTTTAGATACTCTGTATTAGGGTTCACATTACCACTTGTGCTATCCTTCATTCCTAACACAGCTCACAAATACTCCTCACAGACTTATGCACAGAGGCTGAGGAGGAAAGCTAATCAGATGAGGTAACAGGTAGCTAGATTTGCTGGAATATTGCTGTAATATAATTAGCAGTTAGGGAGATGTGTATACACCACTCCTGACTGACTGGCTGGTTGTGAATGTTATGCCTGGTACACACAATGAGATTTTCAGGCAGATGTCCTGCCAGATCGATTATTTTCAACATGTCCGATCTGATTTCGATCGATTTTCCGATCGATTTTTCATTCGCTTCCATGGAAAATTGATCGGACATGTTGAAAAGAATCGATGTGGAAGAAATCTGCCTGAAAATCTCATTGTGTGTACCAGGCATTACACTTCTGGCTGGAGTCTGCAGCTTGCAACAAACTCTGGCTGCTCCATGCCGGGAGAGGGGTATCTGGAGGTGCTGGGGATGATTTTACAGCAGAGAGGCAGAGCTGTGAGAGGAAAGAAACTGTTCCTAATACCTGTGGTAATGTGTGCCCTAACCTACAGCATTTAAAAAATAAAAATGCTTTAATCGATAGATGTCCTTTAAGAATATTATGCGGAATTGGCTAAGGGGTACATCAACATGAGTACCCCTAAGTACCCCTACTCATTTCACCTGAGTACAGGGCAGAAAGCTGGGGTCCAATGGTTAAAGGAGACCTCAGATGCCACCATGAACCCCCATGGCATATACCCTACATGTCCTCCCGGGCACCAGAGGAGGGGAAGAACTCTGGGGGGTAAAGGAAGGCCTTGCTGCCCCTCTCTTCCAGAGCACCCCCCCCCCCCCAACCCTAGGACCATGTGGGTCAGAGCTGGGACAAGGTTCTCCAGCACCCAAGGCTGTTCCGTGACATAGGCCCCTCCCCCCCACCCCAGCCGTCACACACTGACTGCTATTAGACTAAGATTCTCCCCAGGGCCCCCAACACCTTAATCTCTCGTTATCTGGCTTGCAGTCACTGCCATGTATCCCCTTTTCTTATTTCTCTCTGCTTTAAACACAATAGGGGAATGATAGCTAAGTAAGTTGTGCGCCCCTCCTACACTGCACCCTGTGGCTGGAGCCTCTCTCACCTCTGCCTCGGCCCCGCCCTGTGCCCCCTCCTACACTTCGCCCTGAGGCTGGAGCCTCTCTTGCCTTTGCCTCGGCCCGGCCCTGCTCCCCCCTCCTACACTGTACCCTGAGGCTGGAGCCTCTCTCGCCTCTGCCTCGGCCCCGCCCTGTGCCCCCTCCTACACTTCGCCCTGAGGCTGGAGCCTCTCTTGCCTTTGCCTCGGCCTGGCCGTGCTCCCCCCTCCTACACTGTGCCCTGAGGCTGGAGCCTCTCTCGCCTCTGCCTCAGCCCCACCCTGTGCCCCCTCCTACACTTCGCCCTGAGGCTGGAGCCTCTCTTGCCTCTGCCTCGGGCCCGGCTCTGATGTGGGTTGGTATATCTCAGACTGTGGAGCCTCATGCGGTCTGATCTCCACATTCTGGCTGTCTCAGCCTGCATGGGTGACAAGGGGTTAGAGAGGTTTGTGAGGGAGACCCCACACAGTTTTTTTTTTTATGTATCAAATGTGTATACAGAGCTCAGAAAAGAGTAAAGTGTACAACAGCAAGATGTAATTTCCTGTGTATAAAAAACATGAAAAAGCCTCTGCATAAAATACTTTTTTTTTGGGGGGGGGGGGGGGGGGGGGTCAGGAATTTTGATCCCCTCCATCATGTCACTTGTCTAGGTTTTGGGTCAGTTTAGAGACCTTTTTTAAAGATACTGTGGCTGCAAATACTGTATATACTCGCATATAAACCGACCTGCATATAAACCCGCTCTTCCCTCAGAAAGCAGGGGAAAAAATGATTTACTCATGTATAAGCCCCCTCCCCTGCATAGCCCCCTCCACAGTAGCCAGATATTCCCCCAGTACAAGTCAGCCTCCTCCCCATAGCCAGATGTGCCTCAGGATGATACAGCTGTGTCTCAAGAAGCCACCAGATGACATCAAAGATATGAGAGACAGCGATTGCCACACAGGAAGAATCATTACACTGATAATTGACATGCTGCTTGCATGCTCTGCTCCACAAGCCAGGGGACACAGGTATTCTTGAGCAGCGCATTCTGCACCCCATGTTGCAGGGGATGGAAGGCACGGACACAGCAGGGAGCCAGCTGGCAAGAGATCCCTAGTGCACGATCCTTACACTCCTCTGCCAGTAACAAAACCTGCTTCACCATCCGTTCTGCTCCACTGACTCCCATACAAGCCGAGGGGGTAACTTTTAAGCACATTTTTTTTGTGTTGAAAAATTAGGCTTATACGAAACTATATAAAATATGCCCTGAAGGTTTTAGATGTTCGCCTGTCGTTAAATTCTATGGGGTCCACCACAAACATTCACAATGTTCGCCCGCCTCTGCTGTCCATGTGATTTTGCGTATAGCCTCACAATATACAGAAAACCTAGCGCTAGTCTGAACAAAATGTTTAACACTGAACAAAATATTTAAAAAAACATTTAAACTGAAGAATGTTACATGGAACACATTGATTCAAAATGGGTGAAATAAGGATAGGTGGAGTGTAAAGGTATATTACCCGAGCTTCGTTGTTTGGAGCCCTCTCTTTCACCTGACTGTCCTTAGTTTCCTAAAAACAAAAAAGAAAAATATGATAATAATGTTCATTGACATAAACAGTTGCGAATTATCAGGTTTTTTTTTTCTACTCCCTCTGCGTTACCATTGATTAGCTTAACCTGTTTCTGGATGTAGGTCCTAGGTCCCAATTAGTGCTGCAGGAAAGTTCAGGGATGCAGAATCGCGTACGTTAAATAGGGGCGCTGGGAAAAAAGGGCGCCGGGTTTTTAACGATAAGCATGGATAACGTTTAAAAATGTATTGTACTGTATTTCGTTTAAAATTAATGTTTTTTAAAGTTATAAATCATTAAATAATGTGCATTAAATCGGCAATTGTAAAAACGTTAATCTTTCGTTTAAATACTGAAACGTATAATAACGTTAAAAAAAAAAAATTACTAAGTAACCCTCCCTGTACCTACCCCTAACCCCTAGACCCCCCTGTTGATGCCTAAACCTAAGACCCCCCCTGTTGGTGCCTAAGTAACCCTCCCTGTACCTACCCCTAACCCCTAGACCCCCCTGTTAGTGCCTAAACCTAAGACCCCCCTGTTGGTGCCTAAACCTAAGACCCCCCTGTTGGTGCCTAAACCTAAGACCCCCCTGTTGGTGCCTAAACCTAAGACCCCCCTGTTGGTGCCTAAACCTAAGACCCCCCTGTTGGTGCCTAAACCTAAGACCCCCCTGTTGGTGCCTAAACCTAAGACCCCCCTTTTGGTGCCTAAACCTAAGACCCCCTGTTGGTGCCTAAACCTAAGACCCCCCCTGTTGGTGCCTAAACCTAAGACCCCCCTGTTGGTGCCTAAACCTAAGACCCCCCTGTTGTTTTTTTCGTTTAAAAATAATGTAAAAAAAAAAAAAAGTACTGTTTTTCGTTTAAAAATAATGTTTGAAAAAAAATATTGTACTGTTTTTCGTTTAAAAATAATATTTAAAAATGTATAAATCATTAAATAATGTGTAATCATGAGAAGCAGTAATAAAACATTAAGTCTCCGGGCGCCGCTTTTAAAACGTTATTTTTCACCGGCGCCCTTTTTTCCTATCGGGCGCCCATTAAACGATATTTATTATAGGAGTGAATGGCGGCGCCCGATTTGTCCACTAGCCTCAGGCGCCCGAATTTACTGTTTCCTGCAGAATCTACGTCCTCCATGGAAAACAGCGCTCTGCGAGCTCCCGTGCGCGCACCCGAAAGCCCGCTCACTGGACAGATTGGTGCATGTGAACTATATTTCACAGACCCAATCTGATCACTTTTAATAATGAATGATTATCGCTGCTGCAGCAATCATTCATTATATAATTATTTCAGAAAGATACCGCGCTTAGATTTACCAGATAAATAAAAAAGGAAAAATGTCTCTTTAAAGGACAACTGAAGATAGAGATATATGGAGGCCACCATGTTTATTTCCTTTTAAGCAATACCAGTTGCCTGGCAGCCCTGCTGATCCTCTGCCTCTAATACTATTAGCCATAGCCCCTGAACAAGCATGCAGCAGATCAGGTGTTTCAGACTTTAAAGTCAGATCTGACGAGACTAGCTGCATGCTTGTTTCTGGTGTTATTCAGATACTACTGCAGAGAAATAGACCAGCAGGGCTGCCAGGAAACTGGTATTGATTAAAAGGAAATAAATATGGTAGCCTCCAAATACCTCTAACTACAGTTCTCCTTTAAATCGTGGAGCGCAATAGCAAAAAAGTCACTTAACTTATAATTACTAAATACATAGGGCCTGATTCACAAAGCGGTGCAAAGTGTTCGCCCGCCTGTGAAAAGCCCTTTATCATGCCTAAACTCAGTTTAGGCGTGATAAAATGAAACTCGCGCGAAATTCCCGCTCGCAATGTTTTGCGCGCGCAATCACGCGGCGCATCGGTGCAGTGCGCGTGATGCGCCCATTTAACCCTATGGGCGCTGCGCGCGGAATTGCGTGATTGCACGCGCAAAAACTTTGCGCATAGGACTTTGCGCGCGATAAAGAGCACAAAGCGGTGCTAACTCAGCGGTGCAAAGGTTATCACGCCTGAAGTCTTTTAGGCGTGATAACTGAGTTATTACCGCTTTGTGAATCAGACCCTTAGAGTTAGCAGGCTCACAGTTCCAAATGGATGCAACACAGTTCTCTGAGAGAATATTCCATCCAAAGGCCACCAGAAGCAAAACACTTTAAAGAGGAGACAAAAAACCACACAAAACTCCGTAGGGCAATACAACAACAACAACAACAAATAACATTTGTAAAGCGCTTTTCTCCCGTGGGACTCAAAGCGCATAAGCATGGCTCCGACCATCGTGGTACAGGGGAAGAATTTTATAAATCTGGAAATGCCAGGCTAAACAGGTGGCTTTTCAGTCTGGATTTGAATAGCTCCAGGGATGGTGCTGTCTTTACTGGGTGTGGTAGGGAGTTCCAAAGAGTAGGGGCAGCATGACAGAAGGCTCTGTCTCCAGATTTTTTGAGGTGCACTCTGGGAGTGACCAAGTTTATAGAACTTGCTGATCTGAGGTTGTGAGAGGTGTGGTGCAGCTTCAGCAAGTCCTTCATGTATCCAGGGCCCAGATTGTGCAGGGATTTGAATGTCAGCAGTCCAATCTTGAAGAGTATTCTCCGTTCTACTGGTAGCCAGTGCAGTGAGCGAAGGATCGGTGTAATGTGACAGTGGCGAGGCTGGTTTGTTAGCAATCTGGCAGCAGCATTCTGCACTGATTGCAGGCGATGCAGGTCCTTTTTGGGGAGGCCAGCATAAAGGGCATTGCAGTAGTCCAGCCGTGATGTGATGAAGGCGTGGACTAGGGTTTGAAGATCCTCTGGGGGAATCAGATGTTTAATCTTTGCAATGTTCTTCAGATGAAAGAAGGAAGATTTAACTACAGATGAAATTTGGTTTCTGAAACTCAATTCCCCATCGATTAGTACGCCAAGGCACAAGGTTGGAGCTGTTTATGTCTGAATTCCCAATCCTGATTGGTGTTGCTTTAGGATAGAGCTGTTTTGATGGCGAACACTGGCTTTGGACAAACAGGACCTCAGTTTTGTCAGCATTCAGTTTCAACCAGTTATCATTCATCCATGCCTGAAGCTCAGCTAAGCAAGAGTTTATTTTTGGGGTAGGGTCTGTTCCACCAGGTTTGAAGGACAGGTATAGCTGTGTGTCATCGGCGTAGCAGTGGTACGTCAGGCCATGTCGTTGGATAAGTGTGCCGAGTGGCAACATGTAGATTGCAAACAGCAGAGGGGATAGGATACTGTACAATACTGTAAGTTTCAAAAGTTCCCGTCACTACGTTCACCTGTGAGACCAATAACTATGGCACAGCACCTCATGAGTGACGGGCACCCCCCTCCTCCCTCCCCTCCCCCATTTAGCCCGCACCCACCCAGGCGACCTCTAGGATAAGAGGTATATGGATTGCTTTTGGGGGGGTTATTTGTTCTCTGGTAGCACAGATTTCCCAGCCTTTCATGAGCAGCATGTATATCCACAGGGTCCCTCTCAGATCTCCGCTCAGCCACACACTAAACCTCAAAAGGGGGTGACCATAGTGTAATACTATTTATTAAAAAAAGGTTTAAAAACATATATTGCACTCACAATGTCTCAGAAGTTACAAGCGTGTAGCATATGGTGTTCCCAGGACACCTCTCCCACAGCATCAGCCTCTGCAGACATAAAAGACGCCAGTCCGTGCCACCACTCTATCCAAACCTCCTTGCTCCGCCCTATGCGTTTCGTCTCGAAAGACTCATCAGGGGCTTCCGATTGGCTGCAAGGAATTGTATTAACCCTCTGGGGGATAATCCCGAGCTGAGCTCGGGGTAAGCCGCCACAGAGGATTTCTCAGGCCCTGGTGGGCCGATTTGCATAATTTTTTTTTGTTGCACGCAGCTAGCACTTTGCTAGCTGCGTGTATATACCGATCGCCGCTCCGTGCTGATTCGCCGCTTCCCGCCGTGCCGAGCCGCCGCTAGACCCCGTGCGCAGCCTGGCCAATCAGTGCCAGGCAGCGCTGAGGGGTGGATTGGGACTCCCTCTGACGTCACGACGTCGTTGACGTCGATGACGTCATCCCGATCATCGCCATGGCGACGGGGGAAGCCAAACAGGAAATCCCGTTCTGAACGGGATTTCCTGTTTGCTTTGATTGCCGGAGGCGATCGGAGGGGGTGGGGGGATGCCGCTGCACAGCGGCTATCATGAAGCGAGCCCTGGGCTCGCTACATGATTTAAAAAATTTTAAAATTTAAAAAATAGTGCTGCGCCACCTCCTGGGCGATATAATTGTATCCCCCAGGAGGTTAAAACCCTCACGCTCCTCTCCCATTGGGTAAAATTCGAAGGCTGCAATACCGGCTCCCGCCTGTCTGCGCCACCCTCAGCTAAGTCTAATTCGTATCAGCCTGCAGTACTCAGAAGGGAACTATCTGCGCCCCCATCCCCATAGTCATTTAAAAGGACCTGCAGTACCAACAGATAACGGTCTATGCCACCTTTATTTAGACCAGGCATGGGAAAGCTTGGCCCTCCAGCTGTTACGGAATTACAAGTCCCACAATGCATTTGCCTTTATGAGTCATGACTGTGGCTGTCAGACTCCTGCAATGCATTGTGGGACTTGCTGTTCCTTAACAGCTGGAGGGCCAAGTTTGCCCATGCCTGATTTAGACCCTACATTCATAGCCTGCAATACTCCAAAGAAACTGTGTGCGCCCCCTTCTCCCTAAAGTGCATAACAGACTTGCAGTACCGAAAATGGACTGTCTGCGTCCCTCACCCTGCCTCTTGTAGCTTTTCAGATCTCACAATCACAACAGCCGGGTATAGACTAACCAGAATAGCCGACTTCTCATGCATCTGCCACCGCTGCTCAGAGCCCACATATCATCCCCAATTAGGAGACAGTTAAGCCCTCCAGCCAGGTGCACATACAAATCATAGAGCCAACCATCTGAAAAAACTACCCAAATTTAGAAAAAAGCAGGGATATATAAAAAAGGGAAAAATATAAAATACAAATTAAAAAAAAAAAAAAAAAAAAAACATCCATGAGGTAGATTCAAATGGGAGCGATCTCCTCCACAATGTTATATCTCTTAATCATTGCTAATAAAACAATTTAAATCAATATCAACGTTCATCCCCTCCGGTTTTAAACATCCTAATTCAAAGATCCACTTTGTTTCCATCTTAGATAGTTCCCTGACCCTGTTACACCCCCTCCATGAGGGTTTTAACTTATCTACGGCACAGAATCTCATACCTGCCGGATTACAATCATGCATACGTTTAAAATGTAAGGATAGGCTGTGTTTCTCATATCCACGTGTTATATTATATATATGTGTTTGCTTATTCTTTTCTTTAAGGTTCTTGTGGTGCGGCCCACGTATTGTAGGCCGCATTCACACCACATGACTAGTGTTACATGTCATGAATGGCCTTAAAGTGGACCCAAATGAAAAATACAAGATTTCAGAAAAAAAAACTATTTTCTAACTTATAATAATAAATAGCAGCCTTTTTCAGCTGCATGATGACAAATATAAAATATTTTACATTTATTGGAGGAACCCCTCCCTTCCTTTCATATTGCCGGGATTTTTCTGGCAGACTGGTGGATCAGATAAACAAAACACAGGCTGCTACTGATGATGTCACAGGGGAGGTGATCACAGCTTGTGTGAGATTTCACATAGACCACGCCCCTGTGAGGGAGGGTAGCTGATGACAAACACACCCATGATCTAAAACCTCCTACTATGCTCAGAAGTAATGGCTGCCACCTGTATAACCCTAGTTATGGAAAGAGAAGGGTGAAAAGCATGCACTGAAATGCTCATAGGCTTGAAGGAGTGTTTATTTATCTTTGTATGTGTCAGAGTGCTGCAACTAAAGATTTTGAATTAAAAAAATGTTTGGTTTAGGTCCGCTTTAATTTAAAACTCCTTCCATTAGCAAACCCAGTTATATTTTCAAGTCTGACGCCCAATCCCCTTTCACGTCCCTCACACCCCCGGCAGGAATAGAAACCTGGTCTCTGCCACCCACTGAAACCCCTTTTTACAGGAGGTGCCACACAACTAGGGACTAGGGCATTCCTTAAATTAGGGGCCTTTCTGTATATGAACAAAGGTTTAGGAGTAAAACATTTTTTAACACATGGTCGCTTGTAAGAATTGGCCAATTCTTTCTAAAAATCTTTTCTACAGATTTATATTGTCTGGAGAAATCGCTCAGGAAAGCAACTTCTCTCTATCCATGTCAGCTACATCATTTTGAACCTGTTTCAACCATTCTGCATCATATCCTTTTTCCACAAACCTCCTCGTAAGCACTTCAGCCTGTAGGTTATAATCCCCCACATCGGAACAATTCCTTCTGACTCTTACATATTGACCCCTAGGGACCCCTTTCAACCAATTAGGGTGATGGCAACTTTTAAGATTAATATACCCATTCCTATCAGTGGGCTTAAAGGGAAGGTTCAAGCAAAAAAAAAAAATGAGTTTTACTTACCTGGGGCTTCTACCAGCCCCATGTAGCCATCCTGTGCCCTCGTAGTCACTCACTGCTGCTCCAGTCCCCCGCTGGCAGCTTTCTGACCTCGGAGGTCAGGGCCACATTGCATACATTTTTACGCATTCCAGCTAGTGCAGGAACAAAAATTTACGCGTTGCACCACTAACGCGTAAAAATGTATGCGTTAATGTTCCTGCACTAGCGGGAATGTGTAAAAATGTACGCAATTCGGCCCTGACCTCCGAGGTCAGAAAGCTCCCAGCGGGGGACTGGAGCAGCAGTGAGTTACTACGAGGGCACAGGATGGCTGCATGGGGCTGGTAGAAGCCCCAGGTAAGTGAAACTCATTTTTTTTTTTTGCTTGGACCTTCCCTTTAAAGAAACACCTAGTCATAATCCCCTCCTCCTTTTTCATAATCTCCAAATCCAAAAAATGGCTACTGTCTGAATCCCATTCAGCTGTCAGGGTGATATTCGGTTGGATACTATTAATTTCTTCCACAAAGGCATCAACCTCTAGGCCGGTCCCCTTCCAAAAGATTAAAGGGTCAACTATATACCTTTTCCATAAGAGGTTGCGCTCAGGGGATCTACCGACCGCCTCCTCCTCCCAGTCCGCCATATATATATTGTGTGGCACCTCCTGTAACAATGGGTTTCAGTGGGTGGCAGTGGGTGCCAAATGCAACTTGTCACGTCAAGCATGCTTCTGGCACACATTACACCTGCTGCTGCTGCATTGCCCTGCTCCTGCTGCCTGTGCAGCTCCTACCGCCAGGCCAGGGTGCCACAGGCCACTGATATCACCTATATTTAACCCAAAACATAATTGCTGCGTAATTTTGTTGGAGGTGTCTTCGCTGAAAACTGTCATGTCCCAGTTGTGCGGTTGGACTTTGGACACAATGTGGGCTGCACGACCGCTGTCTGGAACCTAGGCCTGATGTTAATTGACAGCCATTTTTTTTTTTTGGGGGGGGGGGGATTTTAAGTCCCCACATCATAAATTAGTGTTTCCCTTTTTTAAAAAAAATGATGCTACATGCCTCATTTACCCTAAAAAACCGTTTTTGTATTCCAAAGTTTTTATTGAAAATGTTTAAACATGAACAATGGATAACATAGGGAAAGAAACATAAACCCACAGAGCTCATGAAGTACAAAGCATTGGACACAGGGTGACCATAGGTAGTAAAGTAGTAGCATAACCTTAATAACATAACAGGTGTATAGAAGATGAGTGGGCTAGACACACTTCCAAGCAGGCGTGCAAAACGTCACCCCGGCCTAAAAAACGTTTTTAAAGCAATTTAAAGGCCACTTCCGGTTTTCTATCCGGATATCCAAATCCACCGGATGCCGAGGTCGGATATCCGATTCGGATCGGAAAATTTTGAAATCGGATATCCGAACCGGATCAGATGTCTAGCTATCTGGATCCGAATCTGAGCAGCACTGGTACTCTGTACAGCGCTGCTGAAGATGGCATTGCTACTGTATATAAATACATAATAATAATATGGTGGGACATTACACTGTGACTATGGTAGGATTAGAGTGTGAGCCCCTCTGAGGACAGTCAGTGACATGACTATGTACTCTGTAATGTGCTGCAGAAGATGTCAGTGCTATATAAATACATAATAATAATATGGTGGGACATTACACTGTGACTATGGTAGGATTAGAGTGTGAGCCCCTCTGAGGACAGTCAGTGACATGACTATGTACTCTGTAATGTGCTGCAGAAGATGTCAGTGCTATATAAATACATAATAATAATATGGTAGGACATTACACTATGACTATGGTAGGATTAGATTGTGAGCTCCTCTGGACAGTCAGTGACATGACTATGTACTCTGTAAAGTGCTGCAGAAGATGTCAGTACTATATAAATACATAATAATAATATGGTAGGACATTAGACTATGACGATGGTAGGATTAGAGTGTGAGCTGCTCTGAGGACAGTCAGTGACATGACTATGTACTCTGTAAAGTGCTGCAGAAGATGTCAGTGCTATATAAATACATAATAATTATATGGTAGGGCATTAGACTATGACTATGGTAGGATTAGATTGTGAGCTCCTCTGGGGACAGTCAGTGACATGAGTATGTACTCTGTAAGGTGCTGCAGAAGATGTCAGTGCTATATAAATACATAATAATAATATGGTAGGACATTAGACTATGACTATGATAGGATTAGAGTGTGAGCTGCTCTGAGGACAGTCAGTGACATGACTATGTACTCTGTAATGTGCTGCAGAAGATGTCAGTGCTATATAAATACATAATAATAATAATATGGTAGGACATTAGACATATTACTATGGTAGGATTAGATTGTAAGCTCCTCTGAGGACAGTCAGTGACATGACTATGTACTCTGTAAAGTGCTGCAGAAGATGTCAGTGCTATATAAATACATAATAATTATATGGTAGGGCATTAGACTATGACTATGGTAGGATTAGATTGTGAGCTCCTCTGGGGACAGTCAGTGACATGAGTATGTACTCTGTAAGGTGCTGCAGAAGATGTCAGTGCTATATAAATACATAATAATAATATGGTAGGACATTAGACTATGACTATGATAGGATTAGAGTGTGAGCTGCTCTGAGGACAGTCAGTGACATGACTATGTACTCTGTAATGTGCTGCAGAAGATGTCAGTGCTATATAAATACATAATAATAATATGGTAGGACATTAGACTACGATTATGGTAGGATTAGATTGTGAGCTCCTCTGAGGACAGTCAGTGACATGACTATGTACTCTGTAAGGTGCTGCAGAAGATGTCAGTGCTATATAAATACATAATAATAATATGGTAGGACATTAGACTGTGACTATGGTAGGATTAGATTGTGAGCTCCTCTGAGGACAGTCAGTGACATGACTATGTACTCTGTAAGGTGCTGCAGAAGATGTCAGTGCTATATAAATACATAATAATAATATGGTAGGACGTTAGACTACGATTATGGTAGGATTAGATTGTGATTGTGAGCTCCTCTGAGGACAGTCAGTGACATGACTATGTACTCTGTACAGCGCTGCTGAAGATGTCGGCGCTATATAAATACTAAATAATAGTAATAATAAGATTGTACAATTAAGAATGTACCATTAATGGACGCCTTAATACACAACTTTATGGTGGTGGAACCGCACTCAAATGGCCAAACCCACATACAAGGGGTCAGAGATGTGCAGGACCTTCCTCCTGGGTACTGCAAGGATACTTCCAGCCAAACAATCGATTGAAGCCCACACAATCTTCAAAA